>NC_083769.1:28186313-28196313 GCF_963514075.1 Conger conger
GACTCCAAAACAAAGAAGAATAATGAAATTTGGAAGACAGAAGATGAACACTGAAGCAGTGTCAGTCCAACACAAAATTACTGAGTGGGCCTTTAAGGTCACATTCACACATTGCATTTTGTTCAATGGCTAGAACAGTCTTCCTCTTCAGAACACGGAACCAGTCAGTCACCCTCTTCAGAATGTTGAAACCGTCCATCAGTCAGCCACTGAAACAGTCAGTCTTCCTGTACAGATTGTTGAATCAGAGCAGTATACCTGAAGGATAGACTTAAAGGGGCTCTTCCTTGTTTCACTGTGCATGTACAGTTCCCTTGCTTGCGGTGAGTAGTTAAAGGGTAAAACAGTCTTCTTGATGTGTACCCTGCTGTAAAATTCAGCTTGAAAATTGAGCTGGTCATAAGCTGGTTTAGCTGGTTATGAGCTGGTCAACAAGCTATTGCTGGTAGCTTGTGTGAGCTGCTTCAAAGCATAGCCTGTGCTGGTTAAACCATGTCAAGCTGGGAGCTGGTCTGAAATGCTCAACCAGCTAAACCATGTTGAACTGGGAGTTGGTCGGAGCTGGTCAACAGTTATACCTTGAGCAGTTTTTTTTCAGCAGGGTAGTATTATGTATAAATATGAAGAAATATGTTATTTGACATTTGGCAACTTATTCAGAGCAGCTTTTGCATCTTATATTCTTCACGTACAGCTGGATATTGACTGAAGTAATATGAAGGTTAAGTGTACTGTTCAAGGGCACACCAACAGTTTTCCCCCTGGGTATCACCCCAGCAACATCCGTTTCAAGCCTAATTCCCTCACCGCTGTGCTAAATTTCCACACTATAGTTTGTTCAGTGCAGTTTGTGCTACTTGCAAGCACATGACACCAACATAACTAAATGTGACAAATTTGATTCTGCCCATTCAATGTCTCAGTATTTAATCTGCATTTCTCACAGATTTGTTATTGGCAGAATTAAATACTTAACATTAATCTATGCTGTGATAAAAAAAGGTTTTATTATTAAACCTTTGCACATTGATGCACAGCTTGCTGCTGTGTGTATGTATATAAATGTGTGTGCTTCTCAGTACTAAGAAAATACTGTAAATAAAAAAATATGTTGTGGTTAATTTCCCGCTTCGTTCAGGGTTTTGGCAGCATTTGTTACCCAATATTTCCCCCTGGTGGCAGGAGTGCATCATGGCAGCAGAAAGACCCCAGTGAAGTCAACGCAACACTTCAGGAGAAAGTGCAGTGTGGTTTACTACAGGTGCCCGAGGCTTGTGGGCCTGGAAGCACATGAACGCTCCAAATCCATGCCCTGCTCTATGTGATTCCCCACTGGCTGGGTGAAGGCGCATAGGGCCTCTGGCCTATTATATCATTATCCATGGACTGCCTGTTCCTCTGCAAATGTGCTGTTGGTCCTAAAGGAACTAAAGGAGACCAAATGATTCATGTGGCAGTGTAGAGAATGTATTCAGCAGAGCCTCAGTATTGCACAGTACTCTGTGTTCATGGATATTTCACTTCATTCAGGTGCATTGTTATGGTAATGAAGAGTATCACAGAGAAGCAGTCTGCAGGCTCTGGAGGCCTCAGAGCAAGCTCAAAACTGTGAATGAAACGTGGGCTCTGACATGTCTAGCCTCCCAGGGCCCCGTAGCCCGCAGCCTAGCCTGCTGCAGCAGAAGCCTGTGACTGTCCCTGACCCTGCAGGCTCTCCGCCTTGTGCCGGGGCCCTCTCAGGCCCCCCAGGGCCCCGGAAACAGGGCGGAGGCAGGGCTCAGGAGTGTCGAAACACAGAGCAGGCCACACGGGCACCAGCAGCTCTTTTCCTTCCCCCATGGAGTGCATGTGTCTCAGCCCTCGGGGGATGTGCTGGGTAACCGCTGGCAGTCCTGGGCTTCCGGCCTGGGGGTGCAGGGGCTGCCGGCTGTCCCCCGTGCCCTCCTGCGCGCCCGCTATCACTCCTCTCCAGATGCTGCGCCAGGATACTGTGGTGACAGTGACTAGGGCTTCGGTTCCTCCCATGTCAATAAGACTGATAGTGCAGCAAGGAGGAGGAAGAGGAGGAAGAGGAGGATGAAAGAGAGAGAGATAGGCAGAGTTAGAGCACGCACTTGGTGAAAAAGGTAGAGAATAATTATGGGGAGTTAGTGGATTCCCTCTGTTATACATACCTGAAATATTATCAAATGCCACATCAGTGGTAATCAAAATGGTGCCACCACATATTTACCACTGAGGTACTTTAATTGCAACTCCAATGCCAAAACAGAGGTGGATGACTAGTAACATACAGCTTCTGGTACTCCCTAAACCCCCGCCTCAGTTCCATACCACCTGACTAGACCAGAAGGTTCTAGTCTTCCAAAGGCTTTACCAATTCAGTCTGGTGGTGCATAACCTTATCTGTCTTTTCATACCAATTGTATTAGTGTGGCACAGCCTTCTGAACCTCCTAACTCAGTGATGTTTATCATTTCTATGTTCTGGTGCTCATTTGTTCCATACACCTTGCTAGTGACCCAGTCCTATGTGTCTACTGTGCTGCACAAACCCAGACTTGGTATGATTTCATAACTGAATGTGACGAAATGGAAATTGTCATTGCTTGATATGACTAGTTTCATTGTTATATCTCTGCTTGTGCCAATGATAGTTCTGACTGCAACCTATGTTCAGAAGAGTTTAATTTTAAAGTACAGAATTACCAGGATCATCACACGGAAATACAATAAAATGTTGGAATCTTGTGAAATTATCTATGGGTATGATTATCATGCGTGTTTCATAAAATCACATTGGCATTGCTACTGTTTTTCCTATGAAAACGTCAGCTCTGAAATACTTATTTTACAGTTAAATTATTTCCAGCAATAAATGTGACTGTGTCAATATCAAATGGGCACCAACAAAGAAACTCCCTATTGTCTTTGACCACCAGATGGCTATATGTTTTTTCATTTACTGAGAGCAGTTGAGCATTGAGCAGGCGGGTGGTTTTTTCATTTTCATTTGGAAAATAACAACTCACAGCTCCTACCATCACACATACAGTGGCTTCAGAAGGTATTCAAACCCCTTCACATTTGCACACTATTATGTTGTAAATTGAATTTTAAGTGGATAAAATTGGCATAAATCTATACTCAATAACCCATCATGAAAAAGTAAAAACAAAATATTTTTGTGAATTTATAAAAAATAGAAACTGAAATCTCTCATTTATATAAGTATTCAGACCCTTAATTCAGTACTTCGTAGAAGCCCCTTTGTCAACAATTACAGCTTCAAGTCTTTTAGATAAGTCTGCACAAGCGTGGCACATTTCTATTTGGGCAGTTTATCCCATTCTTCCTGGCAGATCCTCTCAAGCTCCCTTAGATTGTATGGGAAGTGTCTGTGAGCTCTTCAGGTCTCTCCACAGATGTTCGATGGGGTTTAAGTCTGGGCTTTGGCTGGGCCTCAGTCAGAGACTTGTCCTGAAGCCACTCCAGCGTTGTCTTGGCTGTATGCTTTGGGTTATTGTCGTGCTGAAAGGTGAACCATCACCCCAGTTTCTTCAAGGACCTCTCTGTATTTGGCTGCATTCATCCTTCCCTCAATTCTGACCATTCTCCTTGTCCCTGCCTCTAAGAAGCACCTCCATAGCATGATGCTGCCACCACCATGCTTCACTGTAGGGATGGTATTAACCAGGTGATGAGCAGTGCCTGGTGTTCGTCAGACATAGTGCTTATAGTTCTGCCCAAATACTTTTTTTTCTCATCAGGTGAGAGAATCTTTTTCCTCATGCTCTCGGAATCTTTTAAATGTCATTGGGAAAACTGCAAGTGGGCTGTCATATGCCTTTTACTCAAGAGTGGCATCCATCTAGCCACTCTACCATAATCACGTGATTGATGAAGTGCTGCCGAGATGGTCATTCTTCTGGCAAGTTCTCCAATCTCTGCTGAAGACGGTTCTTCTCACATTCCTGACCAAGGCCCTTCTTATCCGGTTACTCCTCGTGCTTCCAAAATTCTTCCATTTTACAATTACTGAGGCCACTGTGCTCCCGGGAATACTCAAAGCTTGGAAATGGTTTTATGCCCCTGCCCTGATCTATGCCTCACTACAATTTTAACGCGGAGGTCTACAGAGAGTTCTTTAGATTACATGGCTTGGTTTTTGTCCTGACATGCAGTGTGAATGGTGGGACGTTAGATACACAGGCCTTTCTAAATGTCCAGTCAATCCAATTTGCCACAGGACTCAAGTTCTAGACAAGGATAATCAAAGCAGCAGGATGCACCTGACAACAATTGTGCCATGGCAAAGGCTCTAAATATTTGTGTAAATGAGAGATTTCAATTTTTAACTCTTAATAAATTAGCAGTAATTTCTAAAAACATGTTTTCACTTTTTAGTGGGGTATTGTTGGGCCCCCTAAATAATCTGCAACACACTAAAGTGTACAAACCAATCTGAACACTTTCTGAACCCACTGTGTATACACACAAACTCCAAACTAGCATGAATTTAATTTATTTTTGAAAAACGTTTTATTTTTAAATTTATGATGAAAAAGATCCCATAGGAATGAAATTCATACAATTGGTTTTCATTCTGACAAATACAGAAAACAGGAATTTGAATGTTTTATATATCAAAGCTGTATAATGATCATTTGCAAATGTACAGATACAACAACAACAAAGTACTAAAAATATTAACTACGTTTGTATAATGCAGTTCTTAAACTTTGTTTTATGCCATTACTACATTATGTCTGTTTTCTGTAAAATAGTTATCTAAAATATTATGTCATGAGTTGCTTATGAGGCAAGGTCAATCAAACAAGCACACGCACATACACTCTTGCGCTCCCTCCCTCTCTCACTCTCTTTCTTTTTTCGGGGAGGTGCATGATGTGCTTGACTTGATAAAAACAGGCCTCAGTCAGAGATGGAGTGAACCACAGAAGCAGCAAAGCTCCGGTTCACCCACCCCTCAGCTCGTTTGATCACGCCGCTGAGTAAGCATCCTCCCTGCAATCAGCCCAGATACTCATTATGTGCCTGGCCACAGTGTTACACACACACACTCACACACACATGCACGCACGTAAGCACAGGCGTGCTCACAGACCTGAACATACAGAAGTACGAGTATTGTATCCTTTGTGTCTGTGTCTGAAGGAGAGAGCGTGTTGTGTGGTGTGTACAGATGCTGCTAAGGGAGGAATATTTGTAACTATAATTATGTACTCATGTGAGTGCCGGCAAATGTGTGTGCCTACTTAATGATGTGTCTATTGAGTATATGCTCAGTGTTTTAATGTGTGTGTGTGTGTGTGTGTGTGTGCGTGTGTGCATGTAGTAAGCTATGTTATAGGCGGTGTGTGAAATACCACGGCTGGCCAGGAGTCTACATTCTGTCTGTCTGTCTGTCCACATCAAAGCCCCGGTCTGCCTCCCCTCCCCCTCTGGGTGCTATTAATATCGTCTCCCAGCTTGTCGGACAGACTGGCAGCTCATTGCGAACAGCGAGCGCTTGCGCAAAAACAGGAGCTAGAGTTTACAGACCCCCTCGCAGCCCCACACTAAACCCACTGGAAAGGCCGGCCGATTCTTCTGCCCCCACCCGGGCCGCCTGTGAGCTGGTGCCAGTGATTGTGCCGCCCCATCGACGCCACACTCAAAGGACACATGGGGGTCAGCGTATTTGCAGTGTCAGCAATAGCAGCAGGGCCTGGCAGTGCCCATTAGAGGTGCCCATTGGTGACGAGAGGGAGGAGCCAGGGCAACAGACCCACTCTTGCCTATGTGCCATCCTTTTCAAACATCCCGGCACATTAAGGTCGAGCTCCTGGAAGTTGAACAAAGAGTGTTGGTTTGTGTGAAGAGCGATAAGTTCTCATTTCAGTGACTTGGCAAAGCGACACTGTGTCCGGTTTCTTGGACTTGAACCTATGAAAGACTTGAGTTTCTGATAGACTGATAACTGATCCCTCTTTATAAAACTGTTATTGGTTGACCAGTGAACTGGAAGATCTTTAAAGTGAAGGTGGCCACTTTAAAGTAGATACCAAGTAGATACGATGACAGAAAGTTGAAGACACTTGGTACCAGCCAGTTCACCCCAATATGACTACAATTGTAACTTTAAAACAATATAAATATAATATGTATTAAGCCATAAATCTCCATACCTGCCATGTTCACACACTGCCTACACATACACACAAACACAAATACATACACTTGGGTGTATATCATTGCACAAATGACAGTTTTTCTCCAATTGTTTGAGCTTTTCTGTAAGGCAGCAGAGTTCTGTATTCTGGTAAACAGCCATAGCCAGTAGTTGAGCAATCAGAAGTCTCGTGGTCGAGTCTTCATCTCCACTGTCTTGAAGGAGTACCTCTCCCCACTGCGAGCGTCAGTCAGGATGTACCAGGTGCCCCAGTATATGCCGTTGGTGAGTCCACTGTAGCGCCCCCTGTAGTACCTGCCGTTAAGGTTGGCTGCCAGGCAGGAGTCGAACCACCAGCCAGCTCCGTAGTACTGCGCACAGTTTCCAGACGCGTAGCGGTCATGGTCTCGGTCGGCGGTGCTGAACGCTCGACCGTCGTGATTATAGCGCTTGCTGTAGCTGAGAGCATTCCCAGCATCTCCAGAATAATCTCGCACTGTCAGACGATACCTGAGACAGAGAGAAACCTTTATACAGTCACAAGTCATACTCCAATTTGGGCAAATAACAGACTCTGCAGTACAGGGGCCGGAGGAAGAAAGGGCAGGAGATTGGTATGGTGCTGTTCCATTTTTAAAAGCATGTGTTAAATATTTTATGCCTTTTTTCTTCTCAGCATAGGGCTAACCCTGCTGTAAAATCCAGCTATGCCAGCTTGACCAGCTTGAGCTGTTCATAAGGTGGTCTAGGTGGGTATGAGCTGGTCAACCAGCTTGTGCTGGTAGCTTGTCTGAACATAGCTGGAGCTGGTGAAACCATGTCAAGCGGGGAGCTGGTCTAAACTGGTGAACCAGCTACCAGCTGTTTGAAAAGCTTCTATTGTTTTCTTCAGTAGGGAAGAGTTTGGCCTCCAGGCCAGCAGCTGAACAGCCCCCTCTAACCTGTGTGCCTCTGATGCCACTCTGAAGGTGGAGTAAGTGGCCTGCCGTCTCTGCTGGTGCCAGTCCTCCAGCTGCACGCGTAGCTGGTGCTGCCCAGTTGCCGTCAGGCCGTGTAGTGCTGCGTTTCCCAGCCAGTGCTCGCCCTGCGGGACGCCAAAGCCATCTCGGTACTCCTGCCAGGTACGGTTAAAGTTCAGCAAGCCGTCTCGTCGCCTCTGAAACACCGTCCAACCTCCGCCGGCCGTCTGCATGTCACAGGCTGCCTGTGGGGAGGGGGGCGTTTATTCTCACATCTCTCCACTCAAGACCACAGCACAACCAGAACTGAAGCTATAGCCATACATTGGCAAACTCTATCACTATCATTGCAAAATGCAAGGGTTTTGGTAAACAGTGTGTTCTGCACATGCATGCAGCGCCCCCTGGTGGGAAGGGGTGGAATGCTCAGACCTCCACTGCCGGGCGATGAGGGTCTGGTTGGATGGTGTAGATTCCGTTCTCTTTAATCCCCATTTTCTGAATCTCGGCACAGTCCCGTGGATACAGCCTTGTTGATGGGGCAACTGGCACACAAAACAGTCACAAACATGCACACACAGTCACACATAAACATACAGACAGGAGTACATACACTTTTACAGGAGCCCAGCAGCTTTTAAACTACCTGTCCCTGTATCTCCCCTTACATTTCTCCTCCCACCTTCCCCCTGACCTGTCTATATGGATGCAGTGTCTCCATCTACTTATGAGCACATCCAGCGCTGAGCCGCATGGTGCTCACTCACCTGTGGGGGCATGGAGAGTGATGCTTCTCAGGAATATCAGGAGATCTTTCTCTCCCTCACGTCCAACTGCAGCTGCTTCTAACACCCACCCACCCACATGCACACACACACACACACACACACACACAAACCCGCCCGCACGCCGCACACACACACCCACACGGAAAAAACAGAGAAAAGAAGAAAAAACACTGATCACTCATAGCTTTCAGCTACTCAGTAGTAATTGTATTCTTTCATTAAATTGCGAAGGCTTTCCATTAATTTTGCAAATGCTTCTTCTGAAAGATATATTTTAAGCACTTGAAATGGTTGGCAGCTGGATGCCCACACTCGAAAAGATCCATTAAAGCACTCTGCATTCACATATTGTAATTAACCTGAAAACTCTATGAACTGCTATTCACTCTCTGAAATAGTTTTTTCTCCAATAGGCTAAACAATTACAGCTATGCATCACAGTGTGGAGAATGACCATGAACAAAAAATTTCTGCTCCATTATGTAGAAAGTTAATAATGGTAGTTAAGCCTTCATCTTCTTCATCAGGATTAGAATTCATATTAGTTAAAGTACTTTTAAAGTGGAAGTAAAAATGACAGACTGTCACTTTGAGCATTAAGTAGTCGGTATATGCTTTCTCTTAGTGCATGTGATTAAGTTATTTAGCAGTTGTGTAGTAATGATTGGCTGAAGTGTGTTGTGGATGTGCAGTAACTGTGTACTGCAGTAGTAATTGACTGCAGTGTGCAATTGCTGTGCACATCTGTTCAAAGTGATTGACATTCCAGTGCGCTCACCTCTGACCGACCCAGACAAGACTCCTGTGGTAGTCTGTTTGCTCCTGTGGGTGTTTGTGTCTCACTGTTTGTGATGGGATATTGTTAATACGTGTCTGCCTTTGTAAAGCCATGTGTGAGAGAGGGAGAGGGTCTTTGTCCGAAACTCACCAAGTCGTTTGGCCATTGACCTCAGTGCCTGACTGTGGCAGCGCAGGTCGCACTCTGTCAGAACAGCTGCCATCAGGGCTAAAGTGGCCCCCAGGGAGCCCCCTCTCTGGCCTCGGGGGCCCCCGGGTTCCTGGAGCGTTCCCATACAGCGCTGGAGCTGAGCTAGCCGCTCGGACACATCGCCCACCTGAAAGCAGACGGATCACTCAGCACCCTGATCAAATCTTCCCCTTCACTCACTTTAACTCATACATGCATCGACCCCTGAATGCAAACATTCATATTAATATTTTACTCAGTATCATTCACACAAAATGTCAAAAACAATGTTTACTCAATGAGTATATATACTCATTGTTTTTCATTCCTGTGCTATGTGAAATGCAAAGGCATTGCAACATATTGTAGTCTTTCTCATCCCCCCAAGTATACTGTAATGTGTCAATAGCTGTTGAGAATGATTATAATAGGGCAGTAACATCAGGTTTACTGGTATGGTATTCCTTAATTAATTTTACAAACAAGAAAAAAAAAATTATGTCTATAAATAATTTGTTGAACTGTTAAATAATTAAATAATTTAACTGTTAACTGTTAAATCATTAACCAACTGTTCAAATTAATAAATTAATTATTTCAAACAGTTTCACGCAAAAGTTATTCACTTGTTCTGTTTTCTGTGTACAATGCCTCAAAAAGAATCATACTAGCAGAAACTGTTGGGAATTGTATGTAAAGATTCGACAGAATAAACAATTGGCATACAGATTGTATGGAATGGGTGGACTACTGACCAAGGGGCTTTCCCAGCCATCTACTCTGTAATTCTCAGCCTGAGCACCAACACGTAAACCAAGCACCATTGTGTGGTGTGGGCACATTTTCCCCTATGAGAATCACGCTAACGGACATTGTCTCCATCTTCCTCTCCTGAATGCATTCAGAATGCTTAGTATATAGCATTATACAATATCTGAGCTTTATCTAAAGAGAAACAATGGGAGCTGTTTTGGAAAGCACAGGAAACGGTTTCGGTGACCCAAGGTGACCCCGGCAGGAAGGCACTCACCTCTGATTGGCCCTGTCTCACCTCCCGTCTGTCTTCCGCCCTCGCTGGAGGGTTCGGGGCGTTGGGGCCAGAGATGGACGCC
>NC_083769.1:28498813-28593813 GCF_963514075.1 Conger conger
GCTTTGCACCGAGGTCACCAAATGAGAGGATACATCGTAGGACAGTCAATGCATGCACTGGTGTTGAAGAATCTTTCAGTAGGCTACCTCAAGATACATACTGCACAATAGTCACACATTAGAGAGATGGCCAGCAGATGGCCAGGGACACTAATGGCTCGGCCACCTTCAGTAGGTCCCTTACCGTACTGAGGGTCACGGTGTCAGCAGCGTGCTCCGATCTCAAGTGGTAGTCAAGGCCGGCTTTGGACTTGTAGGTTTTACCGCAGTGCTGGCACTTGAAGGTGGGCTTGTCGGCTTCAGACAGCTCCTTGCCACAGCGCTTCTGGTGGTACTGGTAACCCATGAGGCTGGAGAAGTGTGCAGAGCAGCCCTGTATGGAATGAGGGCCACATCTGGCACACATTATAATCAACAAAACACTTATTCACTAGTTTATCCACTACTAAACCACTGTTAGTGAACCATTCCTTAGGTGGCAGTGTTTTTCTATAGACACTTCAGAATTATACAGGGTGGCCTGCCAGTCCTCAGAAGGAGAGAGAAGACAGAGGGGGATATCTGCTTCACAGTTGTTTGTGCACATATTCTTAAAAGAAGTGAAAACAACAATGATGTTTTCTCTCCCTCCCTGTGTATTGCTGGGTGGCTAATTGGAAACAGCACTGGGGGGAAAGAATAAGAGAAAGAGAGGCAGAAAGGGGGATGTACCTCATTGGGACACTTGAGCTTGCCCATCTGTTTGAGCACTCTCCGCAGTCTCTCGCGCTCCTCCTGTCCGTTCCCTGCCTGTCCGTCACTCCCTGAGGGCTGGAGGGGAGGGGGACAGCATTTCAGCTACTAACTTCCCGCAAAGCATGTTCTCAAAATGTGTTTCTCATTAAGAGAGCTCACCGCCTGCCAAAATACGTCAACATTTTCGTGGAAGGCCCATTACTGGAGGCATGTTTATGTCAACCCTTTAAACTAATGCTCTCAGTAAGGGGAGAAAATCAAATAAATATTCGCACTAGCTTCTAAAGACAAAAGATGCATGTGAAGTTGTAGATACAGTGCAGTCCGTATGTATTTGGACATTGGTTCAAGTTCTGTTATTTTGGCCCCCCATTTTAGAGTCAAATTAACAGAAATTGCACCACTGTCCACATGCATACAGACTGCAGTGTACATATCAACTCTTCTAAACTAATGTTTAGTAAGGGAAATAAATCAAAGCACACTATGCACACTAGCTTCTAAACTTTAGAATCTAAAGACTGAAGATGCATGTGATGTACAACACATTCCAACAAACAGCTCAACTGTCTCATAGCATCACCAGTAAGGGTACTGCAGACCACAGAGGGGAAAAAAAACAGTTTTATTCTACCAAGTAAAAAGGTGAACATCTTGGAAAGGTGGGACAGAAAAGAGCCTCCTTCCCACCGCGAGAGCGAAAGGGATGATGGAAGATGACACCGAGCAGCCCGGCCACACAGCTCCAGGGGCCTGCGGTATCCCATACCGCACTGCTCTGACCACAAGTGTGCCAGAAGAAGCTGCTGCATCAGGGAGAGCTCAGAGGCACTCTGGCAAACCGACTACCCTAACCTGCAGGACGCGGAAAACCCCTGCCGTCAGTCCTATGAGTGCTCTCTGGAGTAAAGCCGCTGCAGGGCTGTTTTAAGCTTTGTGTTATGAACACAAAGCCCAGGGAGGCCATGCTAGCAGGTCTCCTGATAGCTTTCCAGAGTTGTTTATCTCCTGCTTGCCTGGAGCCCTCAGGCTAGCACCCAGCTCCTCTCTGGCTGCTGGACTACTCTACAGCTGTTGCTGGAATGCTCGCAGACACAAAGGAGGCCGCGTTTCTTCATTTATCTTTCATGATGCTTCTGAGATGCTCGGTTCTGCATAATTTAACACGGGATGAATTTATTGGAGCACTTTCCGGGCTAATATCGGAGCACCGAGCACAGCTTGGCTTCCAGCTCGTTTATGGATTATTCTTAAGTTAGCATGGCCGTATTGCCTGCAAGGTCTCGTGCAACAACTGTCGACTTGGTGCCTGCGGGGAAGCCTTCAGGCCTTCAGCTACTGCTGCAGTGCTCTCGCTCACGCACCGCTCTAAACTCTTTTAAATGAGCCCTGTAAGCTGACATAACACATCTCTCATAAGCTTCCATAGAAGCAGGAAGCAGAAAAAAAGACCTCAGTGCCACTTTCAGTGCTAGCTTATGCTAGAAACATGCAACAGGCAATGAGGTGAATGGAGACAAATTTCAGCTGTGCTAGTGTGCTTGGATAGGCAGTGACATCACTGCCCTCCCACTACCGGAATTGTTGACTCTTCTTGCAGGGAGCCATGTGTTGTTTAAAAAAGGAAACATCCAGACCAATTAGCCCTCCGCTCTATGCATGCACACTGCTTACACAAGCTGATGATACCTTGTTATTGTGCTCTGCCATAGTGTGGTAGTTTAGCCCCGCCTTGGACCTGAATTGCTTCTGGCACTGCTGGCATTTCAGAGCATCCTGGAGCTGCAAGACATGGGGACATGAGGTCAACGGTCATGCCTCACGTGTAAATCACCTAGGCATGAGTGGGTTTGGTAGTTTCTGCCCAGGACAATAACACTTAAAAGGGCTAATTCTACTGGAAGAAAATATATCTGACGTGACCTTCACTAACCTCTGATTCAATTATTGTCTCATAGCAAGTCTGTCATTTTACAGAGTCATGGAGTTTGCCAGGCTTGGTTCCATAAAACTGAGCAATTAAAGCTGTGTGCCAGTGACTCTCCGTCTAGCTGAGCTGTACTGTGCACTGCATTATATCCTTTCTATCACCATCCAATCAATACAGCGGGTATAATGGGTCCCCAGGCCATGCAAGAACAGCCCTGGGGGAGAAAGGCTAATTGCATGAGTCATTCTGCACCCCAGAGAGCTTTGTGGTTTGAACAGTAAACAGCTGAGGGTGAGAAGGAGCAAACAATCCCTTTGCACATATACAAGAGCACAGCAAAATACGCAACTGGCCAGAGAAAAGACACAAGAACCGAATGCTTAAATCAAGTTCTAAATGAAGTGATATTCAATTAAGCATCCAAGTGCTCATGAGCGAGCTGGCACACCTTCTGGCAGATCTCCATGTGTTTCTTCAGCCCTAGCACTGTCTTCCTGGTAATGAGGGAGCAGTTGGGGCACACAACCTCTCCCCTCTCAGTGATGGCGTGCTGCCACTGCGTCTCTGGGCTCCCTGGAGGGGGGGAGGTAGGGGTTAATGCCAACTCTGCAACCCGATTCATGCAAGTGGAGTTCAGCTAGGGCCATGGTACCAGCCGTGAGCCCGCCTATGCCCTTGTCACCAAAGCAGTCAATGTATATGCTTAGGATTAGCTTTACATTCTTTAAACTGATATTTCAGTTTCCACAGGGGGAAACAGGAACATGCTAGCGATTCAGCTGTAGTGGTAGACGTTCATTCACAACAGAGCGGCGTGGGAGCGTAGCTGCTGGTCATACCAGAGCACGGAGAGGTCAGGTCTTTCTTCACGGCTGGAGTCTGGAGTTTTCTCATGGGCTCCTCACTAAAAACATTTCCGTCCGCTTTCTTAGTCCTTCCAGACTTTAGCTTCTCTTCCACTTTGTTCATTCCTGGATGAAAACACATGCGCTTGTGTGCAAGACAGGCAATCCATCAAAAATGTATCTTTTTCCCACATTTTCAGGGTGTTGCAAGTAAAACTTAGTTCAATGAGGGAATGAGTTTAGAACAATGCGAACAACAACAAATCAGTTTCTAAAATAAGACCTAGTATGATTCCCAGTTAAATTGAATAAGACAGTTCTCTTATCAAAAAATGATCAGAGAATGCTTCAGAGATCATCTTCATGTCTGCGTACATGTATGAGTAATTTAAGAATGCATGTGTATGTAGTGTACTGCATGTGTGTACTTGTGTATGCATACAAATGTATATGCTTGTATATGTGTGTTTGTGTGCATGTCTTCCTCACGAGACAAGTTAGCAAGTTAATTCTGCTAATTAAAAACAACCAGTTAGTTAGTATTGTTATGGAATATGCGGTATGCGTTGTTGGGTACAGTTGCAAGGTAGGCTATGTATACCATTTGGTTCAGCTCAAATATTGTTTGTGTAGAACGATTACGGCCATTGTAGTTATTGTGATGCTTATTTCAGTTCAAACTGGGTTGAGTAGCTGGCTTTTAATAAAATCTCATTTTTCAACCAACTTCTGATCAATGATTTTTAACACCAAAAACACAGAAATGTGAGTTAGCCGCTCAGCGCTACAACTGTATGAGTGAGTGTGTGCGCGAACATGCGAGAGAACAAATGAAGCATTGTGGCATGTGTTACTGTGTGACAGTGCGCTGGGGAAGCTTGGCAGCGCTGGGGGAACTGTCCTCGGGTTCTGACACAGACTGTGACTCACAGAGCGTCTCGACGGCAGCAGGATATTAAACAGGCCTGTAACTGGCACGTTGAGAGAAAAAGACCAATTATGTGCAATCTACCCGCGAGGAGAGAGAGGGGGGGGGGGACTCGAGCGTGTGGGCTGAATGGGCTTTTGAGCCGGGCTAAGCCCATCTTGGCAGCATCCGCGCCTGACAATGCACTAGTGCTATCCCATGGTAAGACGCTGGAAGGTGCTTACAGAGCTGCTGACTGCAACCTGCCTCAGCCCGGGTGAGGCATGCCCCTTGAGCACAAGCCTACACTAAATCGTCTTGTAAACCTTTTTTTGTCAAAAGAAATTCAGAGAGTACACACTAAGACCAAAATCGTGTACAGAGATTTCATGGGTTCGCTCATAACGGCGATTAGTCTAGTCTTGAGGCTGTGGATTTAATCTCTCCATCTGGAATGTGGATGTTTGGAGAGAATACTGAAACAAAGGCCTGCTTTTGTTGTGGCTGGCTAGCTGGGTCATCTGTTTGCTAAATATAATAACGGTCCTGAGTTGGTGGCAAATTATACCTCAATGTTTTAAACATCCAATATTTTGTGTTTTGTGCACAGCTTGAAACCAGTGTCATGAAAAATCATTTTATGTATAGATGCAGTCATTTTGGTCTTGAAGACAAATGCATCTAGCTCTATTGTCACAGTTAAGTAATGGTTTATTGTAGACTTGTAGCCCATAGTCCTACCCATATATATTTCCTCTTTTGTAGATTAGTTATTTAAATCAACACTCTATCCAGTTAGACAGAGGCAGCGCACAGACTCTATCTTTCTAAACTCCAATAAACAAACACAGGTCTGCAAAACAGCTAGCCTTTATCAGCACTTCACTTTTGCCTCAGCTCATGATAAAAAAGAAACATTTCAGCAGAGAGGAAAGAGGGAGAAGCCAACACTGGTGCGGACTGGAGAGCAAGGGGGCTACCTTTCAATCCGAACGTCCCGGAGATAGAGGGCTGCTCCCCGGTAAACTTCTTTGGCGTTTTCTGTTTCCTCCCTGGCTCAAGTGAAGAAGGGAAACAATAAAAGGTCAAACACTGCCTGAGGAGCAGTGTGATACCTACCCCAGCCTTCCACCTGCCAGTCAGCTCCTCATTTCAGTATCTGATATGCACAGAGGACTGAAAACACAATTCAATAGCCAGGCCTGTACTAATGTGGCATAATGAATAATGTGTTAAAAATGCCATATTGAACATTTAATTCATTCTTTTCATCTGCGGTGGTTGTTTTAGTTGTCTTTATGTTCACAACATTAATACAGTATTGCCAATGTGCCAATGCGGTTAGCCCTGGCTGGGGACAGCATAATGCAACCTCACATGACCCGCCTTGCTTTCACAGTGGCATTGATCATGAAGAGACCCACAGTTCACAGCCATGGATCAAAGGCTCTTTTAGCAAAGCAAAGAGTAAAACCTCTGAGTGTACACACACTCGCATACATACACACACAAACACACATGCACAGACATACACACACGCAAACACACACCCACACGCATACATACACACAAACACATACATACACATACACACACACACAAACACACATGCATACACACACACACACTTACACACAGAAATGCACACACACACACAAACACATGCACACATACACACACACATACACACACACGCATACATACACACGCAAACACACACGCACACGCATACACACGCGCATACATACACACAAACACACACATACACACACACACAAACACACACACAAACACACGCACACATACACACACACATGCACACCCACGCACGCACACACACACACACACACACAAACACGCACACATACACACAGCAGATGCAACACATTACCACAGTATTCTGATTGTCTACAGTCACCAGATACTTAACATACTCGTAACACTGAAGGCCGTGTCTCCCTATCTCTGAAGCTGAAGAATTCCAGTTTAAACCTGAGAATTGACTAAGGGACACGGCGAAGGGCAGCGGTATCTGTGGTGTGACTCCTGTAGTAATCTTACTGTGCCTTGTTCTCTCGGGGTCCTCCTCGGGGAAGGTGGGAGGGACGCTGCTGCCCTCGCTGTCACTGCCCCCGGGCGTCCTGGGCGAGGCCTCGGAGGACGTGCTCTGCTGGGCGGCGAGCTGGGCCGCGTACTGCGCCGCTTGCTGCTTCCTGTCCACCTTCTGCGAGGCGCACTCTCCGTTCTGGGAGGGCGTGGCCACTTCCTGTGTCCTCTTCACTTTGCACACCAGAGGCGCCTGGGCCGCGGTCTCCGCAGACCTGGGAACAAGGGCACGGAGCACAGGGACATTCGCCACGCCGCAAGAACAACCGCAGACACAACCTGGGCCTTAAGGCCCAAGGGCTGTCTACTCTATGCCTGTGTGAAATACAGACCAGTGGAGGAGTCTGGATTAACCCCCTCAGAAGCTGATTCAGGCTTATTTCAGCAGTTTACGAGGTCCATGTTCTTATCACTGTGGTCATTCCCAGCACAGTCCCTAGTTACTGTAATTTTTTGCACTTCTTGTACGTATGTTACTCTAGATAAGAGCCTCTGCCTGTAATGTATTGTAATGTAAGGTAAGGAAAGGCAAACAGAATACGCGGCACCTTTTCTTGGCGCTCCCCTTGACGGGCGCCTTCTGCAGTTTGGGCTCGGCTGTGGGCTCCTGTGAGAGCCGGTCGGGGTGGTTCCACAGCTTGTGCTTCTGCAGCCGGACTTTGGAGGCGAAGACAGCTTCACAGTACTGGCACCTGTGGCTCAGTTTCTCCGCTATGGTCGCCTGAGGAAAAGACGCAAGACTCAGCACAGATTCCGATCTATCCGCAGTGCCCCAAAACCTGAGAAAAGATCACATTCAAGTGAGTTTCTGACGTTCCTGCAATTCACTTTTCATTATTTTTAGCAACTGCTGAATTCATGACGTTGCACACTATGGAGAAAGGGGATAAAATTGCTTAAATGTATTACTGAAAGTTAAGGGTAAAGCGCATTGTGGTTAGACTGAAGCTGTGCCAAGACCGGACAGCAGAAAGCTGATACAAAATCAACAAGAAATGAAAGCCATATGCAATATATACCCCCCTCCTCTGCTGGAATATCAGGTTGCTATTGCTCTGACAGAGCGGTAATTCTTCCCTAAAAAGCAGAGAGGGCTCTGAGCACACTGGGCGGGGCGTAGGCTCACCCCTTGGCAGCGCTGGTAGTGGTACTTGAGCCCGTAGATGCTGGGAAACTCCAACCAGCAGCCCGAGCAGGGACACTTGACTCTGGAGCGACTCTTGAACTCCTCCTTCCACTGAATCATCATGGCAGCCTGTCAGGGGAGACCATGAGACACATTTGGAACATGCAGAGGTTTCCCTCCCACAGCCTCTCAGCTCTAATACCTTGTATCTGGTGCCAGGTTCATATTTCCATTGTGTTTTTTTTGTCAGCGTTAACCGTTCGACAGGAAGTTACCTCGGTACGGGAGTCTCCGCACCAAACCAGATAAGCCGTGTGTTTTCACTTAGGGGAGACATTTTGGCTAATTATCTTGACCGGGCATGAAAAAGGTAACGGCTCTGCACTGACGGTATGCTTCACTCCAGTTTGATATGTTAACTGCTCAATTTAAAATAAGTGCCTGAGTGCTCCTTTCAGAGACCGCCCCCAGCCCTAACCTCCACACTGACCGCCACAGTTCCCATAACCAGTCACAGGAAGTCCGGGACAGCACATTTACTGCTGTCTTTGTGTTAGGGCCAGCCAAGGAAGTGCACTTACGGGGATGGTCCGAAGCTCCTGCACTTCCACTCGAGGCCTTCCTTTCTTCTTTCCCTCAGTCTTCTCATTACAGGGAGAACCTTTAGGGAAAAAGCACAGCCATTGCTACACAGCTTGTACACTTTCACACAGCCTGGAGCTGCACCTTTCATGTGGCTCCAGACCTACTCAGCAACCAGACATGGAAACCAGAATGATTAAATAACAAGTGCCGTGCGTCGTAAGGGCGTTGGTCACCCAAATGGAGAGTCCGAGTAGGAGGGCTGCCGCTGTACTGTACTGTTCAGCAGCGTGTTTCATATTAAATAAGAGACGATGAAAACAGCAGTACCCAGCCATTACAGTACATAGCATGTAGAATGAAAAGCATGGCGGCTGAGGGTGCTTGCTAAGTGCGCAGATCATCAATAAACGGTGGTCTGTGACACAGCACAGAGTGAGTATGCTCCTGGGGTGCGGTGTCAGCTCCGAAGTCTCTCTTCTATAATGAGGGCAGGCTTGCTCATTAACACAGTCCTCTCTGCCACAATTAGATCTCCAATATATCACCAGCCCAGCCCTGCAGCAGGGAGGGGGGGGGGGGCCTTCCTGCTGAGGACGCTTTAATTACATGTCAGAGGCTTGGTGGTCGGCCCCTTAATGCCCGAGCAATAATACATTTCTTCTAACGCTCTTATTTTATTCTGCTACGACCTGTGACCCGTGATGCGTCAGGAAGTGGCTGGGAGGAGGGGGGAGACTGCGCTGTTCTCTTCGGGCCCCCCCCCCCCCCCCCCCCGCTCGGCGGGATGGTAATTCCCAGTGATTGTATTTTCCCAAGCTACCCCATGGGTCTCAGTTTAAATAAACACTCCCCAGCCTCTGGATGGTGAAAAATGAGAAACCTGCCCAAAGCTGTGGCCATCGTCTGGAGAGAATTCCTCCTCTCCGCCGCGCACTTCATAAACCGCCGTGAAATTAAAGCCTTCTGTAGTCGCCCGTAATTAGAGGTGGGCTGTAAATCTGGCGGCAAGTCTTTGTCTGAAAAGATCATGTGCAGGTTATCACGAAGCCGTCTGTGCGCTGGAATGAGCAGCGTTACGGCGCCATTATTGAGTTACCGAATGATTTACCTGTCCTTAAATTCGATGGCGTCTATAACTGTAACATATGAATGCAGTAGTTTCATTTCTGCGGATTACTGGATAACAAAGAAATACATATTTTTACAAGCTGTTAAAAGAAAATATTCTTTGTCACTTCTAAAGACCATCTAAATATAGTGGAAAGTAATCTTTGACAGAAGAAAAGGGGATTTTTCCTCTATCACCGCATTCAAAATGGCGAACAGGGTAAGGAAGCATATCTCCGCCTTCAATTTGATTAGGTGACAGAAAATGCTGCCGGCCCCTGCAGGTTGCCTTTAATCTGATGTCAGACAGTGACATGTATCACTGGTGCTACCGTCTGCCATCACCTTGAGCAAATCTTTCCCGGGATGCCTGTTTCTGTGTACTCCGAAAATGTCTCCTCGTCCATTACCCTCTCCATATCACCAATGCATCAGCGAGCCAGCTTTTGGAGTGTGGGTCTGTCAGATGTATCCACACTTCCAGTCAGGAGGAAACTGAGTGTGAATTTTAAATTCTGTCTCCAAAAATAAAGGTTTCCTTTTTTTAAAAAAAGGAAAAGAAAGAGAGGCATAATTAATTAATTCTGCTCCTGGGTAAGCTATATTCGCGTTGCTATGGGAATAAGATCTCCTTGTCTTACTACCATTCTCCCCCCTTCCCACATGCATTCAAACATACTCCCCTCCCCGTCTCTGTCTGTCTCGCTCTCTCTCTCTCTCTCTCTCTCTCTCTCACACACACACACACACACACACACACGCACACACACATGTGCACACACGCAGACACATGCAAGCACACATACAGACTCAGGCACACACACACACACACAACACACATGCACAGACACACATGCATACACACACTCACAAAGCACACATTCACACACAGAGACACAAACACACACACAGACACGCACACACAAAGCACACACACACAGACACACGCACGCAATTCTGTAATTTCTCCTGCCCGTGAGAGAGGGGAGAGGGGTCCTCCCAGCTGTGCGCATGGCTACAGCTGCACATTGTTCACTTTCTACTGACTACAGCCAAAAGAGGATACGAGCTGGAGCTCCAGAGAGCTGCCAACTGCATAATGATCTCAAATAACGCAGCTACTCGCTTCACTACGTCTGGAGCCCTTTTCTTTCCCGTTATTTCTCTTCATAACTTCCAGCAAACACTGCCAAGAAAGCTCTGTTTCCTTTCTTTCTCTCATTACATACATTCTACGTTTTCTGGGATTTTTTCTTCGGTTCTTTGTCACAACTTGCTGCCGAACAGACACATTACGCTTGTTTCTGAGTTTGTTGAAACAGACCCGTTACAAAGGCTCCCACCCTCCTCACCCTCAGCGACTGACAGAAAGGAAACCCGCAGCAGCATATACCATGAACACAGGCACATACTTTCACATTTCAATCGATTCACTTTCCCTGAAAGCGTGCCTGTCAATCAAAATAACTAATGTGCAACGGCAAGGCTGGAAGCCAATACGACCGTGAGCCTCCTTCACACTGGCAGCTAAAGCAGGTAGTGTCTCAGCCTCTCATTAAATCACCATGGTTAAGCCGCCACTGTTTCAAGCCATCTTGGCAGTCATAATAGTCTGACATTTTTTGAGAAAAAAAGTCATTCATAATAATAGTAATTCCGCCAGAGGATTTAAGGCTACATTTTACAACCAAACTTTCACAGATTCAGATAAAATGTGTTAGAGTGCTTGTGATTCCACATTAAATCTTAATTTTGTTACCAAAGATTCCAAAGAAATGATCACACATGTCCACATATACACACACACACACACACTTTATATACTGTATAGGCTAGTTGTACTGTTGTACTGGCAGCTTTGAAAATCATTAGTAATAGAGTTCCATGAGGGTCAATGGAAGATCAGTTCATAATGAGGAAAAGCTGGCTCCCACTCTAGCCTGGACAGAAAGTATTTTGAGATAGATGTCATCCTTTCCCTTTGATCTGGACTGTAGACGGAAAGAGCAGGAGAGCATTAAGGGGGTCAAATTGTGTACTACTTAGCCAGGGCTGCTGTAAATGGCTCACACCAGCTGTGGCTGCGTGGCACACCTGTCCATTCTCAACACCAGGCCTCATTACGCTGCAGGCCTTCCTTCACACTATGCAGAGCTACTCCTCAATGGAGTCCCCTATTCACCCTGCTGCCATTTCAGCAAAGGAACTGTCTCAATATTCACATGTTGCCTAAGATATTCCACAGCAGCATTATCTATGGTAAGCTTGTAGTGTAATCTTGCAGTGATAGGTTCTCAAAGACTAAGAAGAGAGCTCACATTTTATCTGTCTGGCAATACCTCCATAGGCCCTTCCCATCTCACTGATTTATTCAATCTCCTTAGCATATAAAGGCATTGATTTCTTGGCTCCATAAACACAATGCTTAACCCCTACAGTGTGTGGGGGTCTCCAAGCCTGAGGCCCTAGCAGGCTGTTCCTCCCACTTCTCAGCAGCCTCCTCTATACCTCTAAATTACATTAAATCCCACGTGAGATATTTCAATATATTCATTTTTATCTTGCAAAACATGGGTTTTGGAAATACATAGTTGAAATGATAGAGATGATTAATTTATCAATCACTTTTGCCCATGTCAACACTCAGATAAGGTCATCAATAAGGACAAGCATAAATCTCCTTTTAACAAAAGGAAAATAGGGGAAAAGAAAAAATAGGTCCTTCAGTAGGAGATGACAGGCGTAATTTCTCTGATGACAGGCACGTTTCAGATTACATTACCCTGAAACAGCCTGTCACAGCACACAATATGATGGCCTCTTCTATGGCAGTTAGTCATAACAACCCATTCACACAAATAGTCAAATAAAATTCCCCCAAAAACTAACAGAAATATTGGAGGCACACTACCACTGCAGAGACACGTACTGCAATATATCCAACTGAAATGTGTCTTCCAGACAAAAAATAAAAATACAAATAATAATTTTAAAAATACCCGCACAAGGGCCACTGGAATTATGTTTAATAAGCACTCTTGTTTATTGCTGTGGAGCAGAAGCCAATGGAAGGGATGAAGGCCTGATGCACTACCGCAGTGTTAGCCGCTACAGGGCCACTGTAAGCAACGACACGCTGGATGGCAGAGGCACAAATCTATAGGCAGCAGATGGAGGCTTTGTGGTGGGGCCCTGTGATGTTGTGGATCTGGCAGGAAAGAACCACAGGCCCACAGCTCCACAGCGAACAGAGACCACAGCAAAGAAACTGCCATCATCCGACTCCACCCCGTATGGAGGAACCACAACAAAGTCTGTTTTCAGATACCACACCCGACCCGCCGTGTGTCACACCTCACACAGAAACCGCCAGACCTTTCCCCGCTACAGGAGCAGTGATGGCAACAGCCCATCCGCCCCAATGCAAAGCAACCGTTGCTATTAGGCTACAAATGAAAACGACTTCAAAGGATTTCAGTTTCGTTTGGACCATGTAATCCGACTGCATCTAGCATTATCTTAAAACTGTATGAGGCAAATCACATTATGATTCCTATATAATTTACTCAGAAAATAATCAAAGCCATATGAAGCACTCATCACTCATCAACCCAGTTAATATCAGTGCCCCACCCTGCCCGTGCCAGTCCCGCCCTCCTCCAACTAAGGAACCTCACCTCAGAAATCCCAATTTAACCACTGCTTAATAGTATACATTTTGAATTATTTATAGTGACAACATACACTGACAGTTGTGGTTACACTACTTTTGTCATCTCTTCAAAAGCTGGCCTTTTGTTGCATGTATTGGTCTTCTGCAGCTGTAGCCCAGACATAGTCCACATATTGTGTGTTCAGAGATGCTCTTCGTCATATTACTGTTGTAACGTGGTTATTTGAGCTACTGTCGCCTTCATGTCAGCTTGAACCAGTCTGGTGTTTTTGCCCACGGAACTGTGGCTCACTGGATGTTTTTTGTTTTTTGCCCCATTGTACGTAAACAGTTTTTTGCTCCATTGTATCAAAACTTTTTTTTTTGATACTCAGACCACCCCTTCTGGCACCAACAATCATTCCGCAGTCCAAGTCACATTACTTCCCCATTCTAATGTTTGGTCTGAACAACAACTGAAACTCTTTACCATATCTGCATGCTTTTATGTATGCACTGAGTGGCTGTCACGCGATTGGCTGATAGATGTTTGCATTAATGAGCTGGTGCACAGGTCTACTAACAGAATAGGAAATAATTTTCCATCCGGAGCGAGTTATTGCATTATGATCATTATTATTATTGGGCTTTGAATTCAGCCACTTATTTTTGGAACTCTCTGTCCTCTGCTGTTTACCAGTAATGGACCACAATGGTGTTACAAGCAATAAGTGTTGATTCTCGTCTGTGACTAAATACTCAGTGGTTTTTAATGAAAGCACACATCACATTGTAAAATGAACTTTGGGTTATTTCACTGCTCTATTGGAAGCTATCAAACCAGGAAAATAGCAATTAAGAAAATATAATTAAATAAATAAATAACATTCATTTATTATGTTTAATATTCAAACGCAGAAGAGCCTTTGCATTGACTTTTATTTTCAGTTCATTCATTTAGCTTTCAATTTAGAAGAGACAGATGGTTGTTGAAGCAAACAGGTAACAAATACAGTTGAAAATACAACTACGCACACACAACCAAAAAGTGAAACAAAAAGTTTCAGAATTCACAAAGTTGCAAATTTACCAGGAAGTGGATGCATATGTGCATACAGCCTCAATGCACTGCCTCCTTACTAACAGTCCGTATGAGCTCCTTCATCATCTGTCCTCCATTATTAACAGCTCCCTTGCCAGTGGCAATGTTCCCCCTGACTTTAAACTGGCTCCTGTTACCCCACTCCTGAAGAAACCAACCTTAGACCCCTATGATGTTAGGAAGTATCGACCAGTATCATTACTGCCTTTTCTGTTCAAAGCTTGGGAATAAGCTGTAAATAACCAACTGTCATCTTTTCTCCAACAGCACAATCTGCTTGACCCTCACCAATCTGGCTTCCGATCCAGGAACTCAAGGACTGTTCTCCTTGCTGTGACAGAGGAGATGTCACAGAGCTCTGTCCTGATCTGGCAAGGCCAACCACAATCTCCTGATTTCCACCTTGGCCGTGAAGGGTGTTGCTGGGACTGCCCTCACTTGGTTTGCTTCCTATCTAGAAAGGCCCCACCAGGTCGCCTGGAGGGGGTCCGTCTCTGTACCCTTCTCACAGGAGTCCCACAGGGCTCTGTACTGAGGCCTCTGCTGTTTCCCTTTAACACTAAATCACTTGGCTCAGTAATTGCATCACATGGCTTCTCATATCTCTGTTATGCTGATGACACTCAACTTTTCCACTCTTTCCCTCCCTCTGTCACACAGATTAATGGGAGAAAATCTGCCTGCCCAGCCGGCATGTCATCATGGATGGCCAGGCATTACATGAAGCTCCACGTCAACAAAACAGAGCTGCTCTTCATCCCACACAGAGCCTCCCTACCACAATAATTCTCAAGTCATCATTGATGGTACTACAGTGACTGCCTCCTGCTATACTAGGAACCTGGGAGTGGTCCTGGATGACCAGCTGGACTTCAAAGAGCAAGTTGCAGCAACATCACAGTCCTGCAGATTCCATTGGGATAACATCATAAGGAATTGGCCATACCTGACCACATACTCCACACAGCTACTCATCCAGGCTATGGTAATCTGCCGGCTAGATTCCTGCAACTCTCTACATGCAATCCTGCCAGTGTACGCCATCCAGCCATAAGAGCTCATCCAGCACGTGGCAGCCCAACGTTTTTGCTTGTCTCTAGCCTCTTGTTGTATTTTGTACTTTAATCTAGGACTTTTGAATTTGTATTTGTCTCAGTACCGTCGTCCTTATTGCTTACTGATCTTACTTGGCCTTACTACCTGTACTACACTTCTGTTCATGGCTTTACTGACCATATGAGAATCGTACCTGATCGTTATTAATGTTTGCTAAATAAAATGTAATGGAAAAGGTTATTGGAAGTATGCATCCAACTCTACAAGTCAACAGGGTGGCCTGTAGCATAGTGGTTAAGGTAAATGACTGGGACGCGCAAGGTTGGTGGTTCTAATCCCAGTGTAGCCACAATAAGATCCGCACAGCCGTTGGGCCCTTGAGCAAGGCCCTTAACCCTGCATTGCTCCAGGGGTGGATTGTCTCCTGCTTAGTCTTAGTACATTGGTCTGGATAAGAGCGTCTGCCAAAATGCCAATAATGTAATGTAATCTCTGTACCATTGTTTTAACTTCAAATTTCCTGAGAGGTTTCCAAAAATACATATCAACAATTTAATGAGAGCTGGCAACACACAACAACATGTAAATGTAGTACACAGTTGTTAACTGCATCTTACCATGTGGGGGAAAAAATAATTTCAAAGCAGTCTTATGCAATTAGTCAAAGCTCCTAGAATATGCATTAAAGAAATGTTCAAATGAGTAATTTGAATCCTTGAACACGTTGTGTAGGGCATATGAGGCGTGACAGACAGACATGCGTACTAAAACTAGCTCATTATGTCACTTGTATTCTCTCCTCAAAGAGTCACAATGCTGAACCAGCCTCATTAAAATCAACCAGTGCTAAAATATCATGAGATTTAGAGAATCTCTCTGATTATTATTCTTTTGACTGGAGTGTGCATTATATGGTATGTTTCACTGACATTCTCTTCATCTTTGATTTCTGATAAAACAGAAATTAACGACATGTTTTCCCCCAGAACGGAAACAGCCTAGCAAGGATATTACTTTTATTCTCTGGCTGTCAGAAATATAGAGCTAATATAACAAACCAAGCATGTATAATAACCAAAATCATTACATTTCATTTTCCTGCTGGGCCCAAATATGTACAGCAGAAGAGGTAGGAAAATTTAAGTAATATTGACTTGTAGTTTCAGCCATGTTATGCCCAGTTTATTAATGTGAAACAGTGTCGCTGAGTGCAAAGTACTTCTCTAATCCAAAACAATACAAAATACAAAACAATCTTTCGGACATTTCGCCGAAATTATGCAATTACGTATTAAAGAAATGACATATGCACAAAACGCGTCAACACTTAAAATAGTGCTAATTGGTAGAACTAATGGTCCAACACAATTCCTGTCCAAGGAAGTGTGATAGCATTCACAGTTGTTTCCAAAGTGGTGCTCAAAGAGACATTTTTACAGTAGATTAATCGTCATGTGCCCCCACAAAATTAAATCTTCAAAATTATTTGATAATGTCCACAGTATCCTCTAATAATGAAGCCTAAAGCCAAGACTAATCTACTCTTTCCCCTGTAGTGCTGGAACCACATTAGCATGACCTGGATCCAAAGTTGGCTGGCCCTGTACATTGTGTTGTTTCCCCATTGTGCTACTCACAAGCTGAACTGTAGCATGCAGTGCCACACTGGCTGCCAGAACTTCCTCTGTGATCCAAGGCTGAGGTTTGCTAGAAAATACCACTTTTCATATTGCTATACCCTTCTAAAAAACAGGTCAAGCCAGGTCTTGAAACAGCTAGGGTCAACCAGCTACCAGTTCAGACAAGCTACCAGCACTATCTAGTTGACCAGCTCATACCCAGCGGGACAATACATACAGTCAGGTCCAGAATTGATGAAAATGAGCAAAAAAGGCTGTATAAAATAAACATACAGATAATGAGCTATATTTTATGTCCAAACATATGGGAACATACTTTTATCCTAATACAATTAATCAAATTTTTCTTTTCTTTTTTATTGAGTAATACTATTTTTTATGAAAAATGTTTGGCACCCATAAAGATTATTTTAAATAAAACCAAACAAAGTTAAATCTGCAGTAAAATTCTACTTATTTAAGTTAATCTCAGTCTTAAGGAACTGTATTGTGGCCTTCCATAACTTCCTGTTTCCCTAGGGTATAAAAATGAAGTGACACACATGTAAAATCCCTTTGTCATCCATCACCATGGGGAAAGTCAAAGAACTGTCAAATCAAAAGAGACAAATGGTTGTTGACCTACACAAGTCAGGTAATGGGTACAAAAAAATACATCAACAGTTAAACATACCACTAACCACTGTTAGGGCAATAATCAAACATCTTGACAGTTGCAAACTTTCCAGGAAGAGGACGCACGTGCATGCTGCCCCCACACACAGTGAGGAAGATGGCGAGGGAGGCAAAGAAGAACCCAAGGACCACAGTTCAAGAACTGCGGACTTTAGTTGCGTCTTGGGGTCACAAAGTCTCAAAATCAACCATAAGACGCCACCTCCATACCAACAGGCTCTTTGGAAGCCCTTACTGAGAGCAACCAACAAATTCAAGCGTCTGGAGCTGGAAACGGTGGCCTGTAGCATAGTGGTTAAGGTAAATGACTGGGACACGCAAGGTCGGTGGTTCTAATCCTGGTGTAGCCACAATAAGATCCGCACGGCCGTTGGGCCCTTGAGCAAGGCCCTTAACCCTGCATTGCTCCAGGGGGGATTGTCTCCTGCTTAGTCTAATCAACTGTATGTCGCTCTGGATAAGAGCGTCTGCCAAATGCAAATAATGTACTGAAACGTCATTGGAACTATGACTGGAACAGGGTGCTATGGTCAGATGAGACCAAAATTGAACTTTTTGGCCATGTACACCGTTGGCATGTTTGGCGTCAAAAAAGGGATGCATACAAGGAAAAGCACCTCATACCTACCATCAAATACGGTGGTGGATCATTGATGCTTTCGGGCTGTTTTGTCAGTGGCATAATTAATTCCACCAAGTACCAGGACATTTTTGCCAAAAACCTGGTTGTCTCTGCCAGGAGGTGGCCGTAGGTGGACCTTCCAACAAGACAATGACCCCAAACCTACTTCAAAATCAACACAGAAATGGTTCCGTGAAAACAAAATCAATGTTTTGCAATGGCCATCTCAGTCTTTGGACTTAAACCCTATCGAAAACATGTGGTCTGAATTGAAGAGGGCAGTCCATAAGCGCAAAAACCTAAGGATATGAAGGATCTTGGTCTTGATCCCTCCAAATGTGTTCTCCAACCTTATTAAACATTATAGAAATAGGCTCAGTGCTGTTATCCTTGCCAGGGGAGGCTGCACCAAGTACTAAAGTCCAAAGACATGCAGGTTAGGCTGATTGGAGAGTCTAAATTGCCCATAGGTATGAGTGTGTGAGTGAATGGTGTGTGTGCCCTGCGATGGACTGGCGACCTGTCCAGGGTGTATTCCTGCCTTTCGCCCAATGTATGCTGGGATAGGCTCCAGCCCCCCTGCGACCCTGTTCAGGATAAGCGGGTTAAGATAATGGATGGATGGATGGATTTTCCACATGATGGAAAATTACAATATATGTGAATAATGGTATTATTTGTTTTCTAGCTACACACACTACACTGACAGTGTGATACTTCCTCCCATCTGTATTCATGTCCTCAGATTGTAGCTTCAACACTGACAGCAACAGTGTTGGCCATTCACTGTATATGTAGGCCGGCACCAGCCACATCAACTAAGAAGACTCAACATGACAACCCAATCCCTAACACAAGCATGACAACACATTTCTAGTTCGATGAGTGGCATGGGGTTAAAGTATTTCCATGGCACATCTGCATACATTTGCATGGCATAAGCCCTGAACCAGATCTGGACCATTCATTCAACTTCCCTTGTTTGTTTTTGTTCACTTTACCTTACTTTTATTTGCGTATTACTATTATTATTATTATTATTATTATTATTATTATTAAGTTCACTGAGCCACCTAAGCAATTCAAGTCATAGCAGACACAACTTATAGTAGAGGGACAGCAGCAATGACACTTTAGCTGCAGAAAAGTAATAACCCAAATCAACTCTATTTGCACTTCAGATAGTCTCCCCTATCTGAAGCCAACATTACAGCACTTCTCAGAATTCATCACAGCATGATGACACATCAGGTGCCATTTCCTCTCAATAACACAAAACAGGAAGTTGAAGCGATAAGACTGGACTCTTACCATGTTTGCTGTCCTCAGCCTCCACCATCCTGAATGTTTCCTGTGGGTGCGACTGCTTTGAGGGCCGACTCTTAGTCATACCTGAGGACAGCTTCCCCAGCCGAGACCCACTGGATGTCTCCATGCCTACAGGGCACAGAGAAGGGCACTGAGACACAGGGCACAGCACAAGAACCCAGCTGTCAGTCTGTCCTTAGCTCATATAGCTTCAAATGTATCATGTATAGATGAAATACAGAATATGATGGAAAAACATCTGTGTGTGTGCGTGTGTGTGTGTGTGTGTGTGTGTGTGTGTCTGTGCGCATGTGCACGTGTGTGTTTGTGCCAGGGGACCAAGAAATATGTACATAATATCTTCTTTTGAATTCAGACCTGGTTTCTGTAAAGCATCCTTGAGCGATTTCTCTGTAAAAAGTGCTATACAAATAAAATAGATTTGATTTGGCAATAGGATTCATTTAAATGACTATTCATTTTCACATCATAATTTTTTATGGGAAACTTGAACCTTCGTCCGGATATTTTGTTTGGTTTTTGCTGTTACTACTCAGACCCTAATCAAGGTCAATGATGACTATTTTGTACTCATTTTAACTTGAAGCTTTCTAGTCAAGCATAATTTTTTTATTACTGTGTGCATAAAAATTATGCGTCCTATTATTCATTCTGCATGATTGATCAGTTTTCTTCAGGGTAAAAATAAAACACTGCAAGCAAAGTTAGTTAAGACAAGAGCACCATGGACATTGAAACAGCACACACCCTAACATCATACTGACTCCCCCTCCCCTGCCCATGACAAATCTGACTTTCAGCACTCAAAAAATTAGCCAATCCCAGCCACTGAAACAAAATGAGTCCAGCATCCTCAGCACGCACAGGGGAGCTCTCAGTCCTAAATGGCTGAGGGATCGTCCCACACTCATTACTGCTTCCTCTCTTTACATCCCTTCCTTAGAGGGGGATCTGCCAACGTCATGATATGCAACTGGCAGGCCTTCAGCCTGTAGGCCAAGTGAAGCGTAAAGTGGGGAGGGTACCAAGCTCCCTTTACCATGCTGATCGAGCCTCAGCACACAGTGCACCTCGTAAGATCCATCAAACTTCAAATCAGTGAGATCTTTATCAAAGAGAGGCAAGAAGCAGTAGTGGAACGGTTTGTGGTGACCAGATTGGCTCTGGGAATCCGGCAGATCTGAGTCCATAGTTAAAGCCACAAAATATAACAGCGTGCAACCAGCATCAAATATAGGCCTCCATAAATCACAGGCACACAAGATCATCATCATCTTCATTATTAAGAAATATCACAGTAAATTCACCAGAAATAAATAAAATTAAGCACAGCTGGGAATGCCGAGAAATAAGGCAATCTGGAAATGCATTCACACACATGCACAGATTCACTTTCACTTTAAATTAAAGCCATGTCTCACCGTTGATTATAAAGAAGATAAACACCACTTACTGAGCAAACTACACACTGTTTAAGCCCATTTCCAACTGTATATGACATTAACAACTGGATCACCGCTCTACAATAATACTAATAATCAAATGTTACAATGTTAGACAGTGCTGGTGACAGTGTTGCTGATAATAACGTTACTGTAACAATAATAATAATAATAATAATAATAATAACTGAACAAATGCAAAGGCTCTTTCCTTCTAAAAGGCCACACCTACCTGGAATGTTGGAGTCACCCAACACAAGTGGCCGGGCGGCCCGGGTCACCCACGTGGGGTCAGGCTGTACCCTTTGCTGCGTGCCTTTTGATGTTACATGGCAATCACACCTGCTGTCCCGCGAGCCGGATCTGATGCAGACGGACAGTCGTCACGGTCAGTAGCCACGCTTGCAGCCCCTGCTGTGAATGCAAGGGAGGAGGACGGGGGGGCAGAAAAAAAGGAAATGCAAATTAAATAACCTGAACACTTTCACCTTTTTCCAGCCTCCTCAAGCCTGTTTCCTTCATTAATATGTAAACCACGAGGCACTTCTTCAACCTCAATAGTCTCATTAAAAACGAGCCCAAGAAAAAATCGAAAGGCATAAAAGACTGAAACGTCGTTGGCTCCTTGAAGAAAATTTAAAAATACAAGAAGCTTTCTTTTATAGGCAGTGAAGCAAAATGGCGACTTTAATACGAAGGAGGAGTAAAAAAAATCCTTGCGCTGGAGCTAAAGGGAGACAGAAAAATATGTTTAGTGCAGTAATTTTCGATAGCAGCAAGACAGTTGGCTAGAGTAAAAGAAAACCCGACGGAGGAAAATGATCGGAAAGGCTCAACCGCGTTCAATTTTGATGCAGTCGGCGATTCCTTACCTCTGAATTATTTCTATTTTTTATACAGATAATATCTCCGCGGCCGTGTACAGTAATACAGTAATGTGTGCTGGGTCATGCGCGTATCCACTCTACCTTTGACAGTTGTAACTACAGACTAGAGGCAACTTACAAACTCTCGCGTTATTATTTTTGTATCGGGGAAATAATATTCTGATATCTGCTAAATAAAACCAATACAAAACTGACCGTTTGATGCGGCTCAATCGACGTAGGCTACCGCCGCTCAGTCATGACGAAAATGGGTTCGGCTGAATTCACAGACTCAGTGCTAGCTATAGCTGGTTGGTTAATGTTGCTAAACCTTTGCTTTTACAAATTTAGGATTTCGTCCTTTGGAACAATGTAGGCTACATAAAAAGCAAGTCAACATCGGTATTGGCGATGAGTAATTTTATTATTATAGGCCACAACATTTTAACCGTTGCGTGTCCTGTGCATTATTATTTTGACCTATGACAGACGTAACATTAGACTACACGCGTATCACTTTGATATACCTTACAGGAACACTTTAAAATAAACTACATATTTAATGTCCACACATGTATAGAAACACTTGAGAAAATGCATGTTATTGGCTCATAGGACACTTTTCGTAAATTCAGACAGATGGAAAGCAGCGATAACAGAACTGATTTAAATGTGAAACAACGTAACGTCAGCGACTATCAATTACTGGTAGGCTATTTATAAGCTGCTTGTTGGCTATGCCACATAATTGTTTATATGATTGAGAATGGTGGGGGCGATGATGATAATGATAATAATAATACAAAAATATTAATAATAAAGCAAAAACATCTACAGTGGAAGTATTCTAAATATGGAAAACTTTAGCAGTGGAAATAACTTTTATAAACGTCTGTAGAAGAAAGTGTTAATATGTATAAGCACAGAGAATACGTATCTGTACTATATCTATATTATATGTTATATATAAATCTATAAAGATATGATCAGTGTTTGTTTGTGATTAATTTTAAATAATGGTGTAATCAAATGGCGGTTAAAATAGCGTCCAGACGATGGCGGTAGATACCTTTTCATTTCAGTGCCGGTCAGTTCCTTAGAAGAAACTCGATCGTGGGGTTTTACCCTAAAGTGAGGCAGACCCAAACCCCACGTGTGTAAACTTTCAGTGACTTTGATGTTCCCACATATCCATCTCAGTTTATTACACTATGAATACAGTTATGAATAATTCATAACGCATTTTCTCTTATCTGAACGTGCCCCTTTACTGATCATCAATCACTTATTAGATTCTGATCTGAACTGCTTGCTCAAAAATGATGCTATTAGTTATCCTCCACTTTGAAGAAGATTTCGAAGTACGATGTAGGTATTTATAATAATAACATGAATACCAATACGTATTATTGACTATTATTAATAATATGAATAATTGCAACAATAATAATATATTAATAATGATAACAATAATGATACGAAATAAGAAATTACATTATTATTATTATTATTATTATTATTATTATTATTATTATTATTACATTAATAGACTTCCCCATCTAATAAACTTGCTGACTCCAGGTTTGTTTGCATGGTACACATTTTTACTGAAGTAGGACACTTGTGGGACATGGATGGAAGGGACTTCTAAAGGGAAAACATTACCCTGGTGGGAGTGAGATCATTTCACTCCTTAACTTTTTCCTTATCTCCAGTGACAATTTACCTTATCTCCAGTGAGAATTACATGCTTGCCTGGCAAAGGAGTGAAATGTGATCCCTGAAATCCCATGGACACGGTTGTTCCAGTTTATTGCAGAACTCCTTGTCTGGTAGAATGGCCCGTCATTCATTGGCTGAGCTCTGGATGACTGGTCCACTCAGACTGTGGTCCTTTATAGGTACAGTTAAAGCAGCAGGGGGCTCAGAGACATGTGTTTCACTGATTGATTGCATGCTGGCCTTGCTCATGAGACTGGTAAAGTCATACTATAATGTACTTTCTTCCCCCTTTTTTAACACAGCTTAATGGTTATGGTAGGTTATGGTTCAACATCATATAAATCTCTCTCCCTTGCTCACAGACATTAATTAGGGTCTAGTGATTTATGTATCTTGGCTTGCTGATAAAGAAAAAGGGCTTTAATTGATCCTGTTCGCTGTGGAGGGGACCTCACTTCCTTTAACTTACAATTTTTAAAATATATATCATTATGTGTTAAAATATGATGTAATGGTTAGTAGATCTTGTATAGAAGAATGTTGATTTAACACATTGGATGTATATTTAAACATGGCTTATATATTTTTACGTAAACATTTGTATATAGTACAAACATGATGACGACAAGGAGATGACATTTGCTCATGCTGTCTCCTCATGTTCTGTAAACACATTCACTGTGGCGCTATGAACAGGTTTGCGTGTAGTCTCAAAGGAATATAAGGGTCTTTTACACTTTCTATCGTGAGACAGTTATGCAGAATATTTACATTTTTGCTGAGACAGAGTAACACACGCTTCATTATCACATTCTGAGACTGGTCATTAAGTATGGATGTATCGCTCCCAGAGGGAAGAGTTGGACTGACTATGTACACTGAAGTTAACCTGTGGCATTTGAACCTGTTAAGTGTGTGAGGAAGGAGAAACTCAAGGGAAAAGGATAAATGTGATCCCACCAAAAATGCAGCTGATTCTCTAACTTATCAGATCCTCCATTCCTTCCATCCTATCTGCTTTTTATCTACAGGAACAGGAACTGGAGAACAGGAGTTTGCAGTACAGAAAATCCATTGCCAACATATTGCGCTTGGCCATGTCTCTACGTTAATATTCATTAAAGAAGATACATGCAATGTGAATGTTTTGGCTTCCACAGTAGGCAGAAGGAGGTTGGAATGTCAAGAACATGGAACTAAGTAACTGCTAAGCCTAAGGCCCAACTTATACTCATGTCTCATGATTTTTCTAACTCCACTCAGTGTCTGACGTGATGACCAGATCTAAAAAAGGAATCCCACAGGCTGATTATGAGCTGTTATTTGTCAGTTGAATGTTGCATGCTGGGGATGGTCACATTCTCATCAATACACACACAAGGACACAGAAGTTGGGCGGATTGTGACACAGCACATTGAGTTGCTCTGGGCTATGACCCGACACTGTGCACTGAGCTAATCAGTCTCGGAAGCTATGTGACCTCAGGGAGCAGCGACCATTGGCAGAATGGTGTTTCAATGATTACTCACAGTCTATCTCCCCTCTACATGTAGTTTTTCTATTTGTGTTTGCTTGACTGCTTCTGAGTGCCATGGCATAGGAGTCCTTCATCCGCTATCAAATTATCCTATGCTTCAAATCTGACCCCCCCCCCTTCCCCACGTGTGTGTGTGTGCGTGTGTGTGTACTGTATACCACACTCTTCTCACTCTCTTCTTCACATCTTTATCTCTTCTAATTACAGAAGAAGAATGCTTGACATCTCCCGGTAAGTGTGTCAAAGCAGGAGTGAAGTTGTGCATTTCCTGGAAAGATTTACAGGCGGCTGTGACATCAGCTTTCCTGCCGACACTGGGAGGCGTGAGTGCTGGTGAGCCACGCTGTGTCTGAGTGCTGTTTCGGGTGCCCTCTCCTCTCGCTGTGTGATTGAATGGAGATGTGGCACGATTGATTACTGTTATTTATTCCCCTCTCCTGCCACGCCTTTGTGAAGGGATAGAGTGCACAGGAAGGGGTGACAGGCACCTGGGCAGTGAGCGCAGCGAGAGTGTTGTCTCGTGTCCGTTTGCTGAATCTTTACTGTAGGTCGGCCCTACCACCGTGCCATGAGCCACAGCTGCAGGAGCGCTCTCTCCCCGGCCTCTCTGTCACTGTTACTGTCTCTGCTAGAGGTGCAGAGAACCGGCCTTCTGACCAGACACAAGGCCAGCAAGACACACAGGGCACTGTTACTGTCTCTGCTAGAGGTGCAGAGAACCGGCCTTCTGACCATACAACACGGGCAGCAGGACACCCAGGGCACTCTGCGCTATCCTAGCGTTTAGAGAACTCACATCCTGTAGAGGAGGGGGCTTCATCTATGTGTTCAATAACCATTTGTTCTTTGACAATTAAATTCAAGTGTTAGTTTTGGTGTGTTCATTTTCAGCTTTTGCCTAACTCTCCATTAATACTATTTCCATGCCTGAATTACAACCATCTGTATGTCACCAGTAAGTGTTCGTGTGAAATGGGTGTAAAGTCTTTCTGTGACATTGACAGAACTTCTTTGGAACAGTAAATCATTTCTAAGCTTGTCTTCTCATTTTGAAGTTATGTCACAACCAAACAAGAAACTAACGTGGATGCTTCTCAGAGCATCTCCGCAGACATGTGAAGGAAAAACAAAACATTCCCGAGACTCATCATTATAAAAGTTTTTAAAAGAAAACTGTTACAAATTTATCATGACTTAGTTTAATATAGTTTAGTTCTGTTCATCTCTGTTAATGTTTTGCTTGAAAGTTTGAGTGAAATTTGAATTGAAAGTAATGCCTCTCTATCTGCTGCTACGCAAATAAGATAACAAACATTTTTTTAGTGGTCTGTCCTGAGAATAGAGGCACATCTGATAGGCAGTTCTTCCTTAATTAACTTGCACTCCTGTGGTGCTGTTTTAGAGTGCTGTATATAAAAAAACTGTCAAAGAAGCAAAATATTCACTGAGGAAGACAATATGCTGAAATGAATTTTATAGTCTCATCAATAATAAACTTGGAATGCAGAGTCTGTTAGAGTACTCTTTAATTTGATTTCTATCTTTAAGAGAGCAGTGAAAATAATCTCAATCTTTATGCATTCCATTTACAGTATGTTATCTACATACATGTTCTGTTGACATTTGCAGAAAAAATGTTGATGCTTCATGTATAACAGTAATTGTTGATGTTGAAATATACAGTTAAACTGAAAATATATTTTGGCCTATTGTTGACCACTTGCGGGTCTCTTCAAGCAGCACTGCCTGGTATTGATGTAATAACTTTATCTAAATTGTATTACTTGTATAGCAACTTACATTATTTGCTTATAAAGGGCTTTACATTTGATGGAAGATTAAGACTGGAGTATCCCTTCAATCTTTCAAATCACAGTGCAAGATAAGCAAATAAACCAGATAAATCTAAAACCCAGTAAGAAACACAAAGGAAAAATGAGATGTCTGGATTTATTTTATTTAAAAAAGAACATTTCCCCATATCCTGTACAGCTGGTAATTACATGACATTTTCATATGCGTTTTGCATCATGTGTCAAAAATGGAACAAAACACCAGTTTCCCTATAAAAGAAAGTTTGTCTGTTTAACAGTCAGGTTCTCTGACCTCTAAACAGTCAGGGTCTACTGAGGAGATTTGTGACTGTACTTGTGTGGAAAATTGCCAGTGAGGCAGGGAACAATGACAGCCTGGAAGACAGGTCCATGTGAGAGCTCAGTTGAAGCTGAAGGTTTGTGTCTGCATTTCATTCTAATCCGCCGCCCGCTTTGACGTCTCTTAGCATGGTGCTCCTGTCAAAGTCTATTAATTGATATGTTGTATTATAATATGTCTGAGGCATCAACCCGAGGAGTGAGAGCTATGTTCCCGAAATTCAAACCACCCTCCGGGTTTCCATTGATATAGCTACAATGAAGGAAGCTGGGAGCTGTTGCGCCGAGCTGTTGCTGTTTTAGAAAGTACAAGGTTGATAATGAGCAGGTTTTCACTGTATTTTGTCTTATTGTACAGGATTGAGCTATGAGCATTCCACAAGGATACACAGATGTATACTTTTTAAAAAATATATAGATTACTTTTCCTCCCATTGGCTTTCAACAACACAGTTGCCTTCGTTATAGTTACATCATCGGAGGTGGGAACCAGGGTTCAGCTGAGGGCTAGCATTGCTCTGTCATCTAGTTCATGTTTCATTCAACACATCAAAATAGATTTTGACTGCTGTGCCCTTTTAGAGTGGGAAATTACAGTTTGTAAATGCAACATGAATAATATCAGGCGGACAACGCACTGTGCTTCTAAGAAAACAAACATGTATCACCATCTAGTGTTCTGTGAATTTGTGAACTGTAGTACTGTCACATAAACATGAGTCGTTCGTCAATATTCCACCTACTGGTTTGCATTCATTATTATAGGATGAATCTCATCTTGCCAATAGTGTGTCAGCCAATAGCCACAACCATGTTGAACAAGGTGAAGTCCATGCAGATGATCTTAGTTTCTCAGTCATAAATGACTGTTCACAGTGCTACAGGACTTACATTCCTGAGTGCTACATTCTGATTCAATTCTATTCAACATGGCCACTAAACTCACATCAGACCATTGGTTTCCATTAGAATAACAATTACTGAATTTCAGTTTCTATACCTGCCTGACTTCTCATTCATGGAGGTTTATATGCCATAAGACGGAATACCAAGAATTGGAATACAAACATTCCACATATCTGCTCAATTAGTGATTTACACATAAAAAATTAAGAGTTATCATTTTTATGCGATTCAGCTTTGTTAGGAGTGGTTCATTGTCTTCTTGTTACCAGTAGAACCAATTGCTATTCAAACGGTGTATTTTTTGCTTTCATCTGGCAATCTTCACCATATGGCATACTAACTGTGAATGAATACGTTTATTTTTGTTGTATATAAATAAGGCGATGGAAGACGAGTCACAAATCTCATTTTAAAAGATGGGGAATTCTTTCAGAGATCAATGCTCTTTTTTGTTTCAAAGAGTAATTATCAGAAGGAATGCTGAAATAACAATACAATTATTGTGAAAGCTCTACAGTTTTGAAATAACAGACATCACCAGAGGAGATGCTTTCACAGTATTCCTGGACTCACAATCAATGCCTGTTTAATTATTGCTCTAGCAAATATCAAGCGAGGGAACATCATTTCAAAGTCAGAAATCATTTGTCCCTATATTGAATACAATTTAAAAACATTACATTTTTTTAACTTAAATACATTTTTCCCTTGTATTTTCAACAAATTCAAATATACATCAGATATACAGTAGAGGTGTTCATAGAGTGAATATTTCAATCGCTACATGTTTGTTTGTAAGGTGAGGCTTTATAAAGGAGTGGCAATATACTGAATCAGTAACTGCTTTAGAGTATGGTGATCTGTGGGTAGTAAACACATCAGTTAAAGAAGAAACATCAAAGCTATCAATTTCTATGCCTAAATCCTGAGATGAAAATGGCATTATAAACCAAAGGTTAGGATGTGGTATTGGAGAAGCCACATTCAGTGGTGATGAGCTGATGGGGTTGGCCTACAGCTGTGTCACAAAGATCAATCCAGATAAAAGACCAGGAAGTCATGAAGGTATGAACCCTCATTAAACTGAGCCAATCGCCGTTGGTGTGTGAATGTGTGTATGAATGGGTGAATGAGAGGCATCAATTGTACAGCGCTTTGGATAAAGGCGCTATATAAATGCCAACCATTTTCCATTTACCATTCAAACTGCATAAACATTCACAAACATTTGCTAAACATTCACAAATGTTCAGCCTTTTTTGCCCTCCAGCCAGCAAGGCTACTCATGCACTCCACTGGGAAACAGTTTGAGATGGTATTGTGTGGCATATAAGAGTAGTAACAGGAAAGGAGTTGATGGTTGTGTTCCAATAAATAGCTGGAATTTGAGCACAAGTGCAGGCCTGCTAGAATATATCATTGCTGATATATCATAGCCACTCGGTAGTTTCATTCCAACACCTTCCCAAACTGTAACATCCACCAACCTACCCCAAGTAAATAATCCAAAAAGATGATAATCTGAGTGATGTGATTCTGCTTTTCTGTTGTTAGCAATCTTAACATTGGATTACTATATTACAGTATCAGTCTCTCTGCTGAACACAGTATTGTCTTTTTTGAGTCTGTATCTCCCAGTTGGCAGAAATGAATTTCTCCTTTCCAATTCAAGGCATGATCTTCCATACACATATCTGGACTGTGCAGTTCCTCCCAGAGCTATGAGAGATCCTTTGTGTCAGAGAAAGCTGCCAAACGGATGGATGAGCTAAGATAGGTTTCCAAAGGAAGCTAGAAAAGACAGACATACAGAGAGAGAGAGAGAGAGAGAGAGAGAGAAAGAAAATACATAATTCAGAAAAACAAGAGGAGGCATAAGCATGTGATGACCGCTTCCCCTCCCCTCCCCTCCCCCACCCTGGCTCATCGTCTCCACTAGCCCTCTCTTTAAGCAATCACGACCATTGGAGAAAAATTAGGATATATTTAGAAGCTTATTAAAAAGTAAAATTGTCTGCAAATGTTCAGAGTCCTGAGAGTGCCCTCAGTGACTCCCATCGCTGTCTGAGTTAAGCTTTTGCAAATCAATAGGCTTGTTAGAATGAGTCTCTCCCACTTCCACATCAGCCAGAATCAATTCACACACAGTGGTGATTCCAGTGGGTTTTACTGAGGTTCTGGGAACATTAGTGGCTCATTAAGGTGATAAATTTGAGGATAGCCGTGCTAGCCATTGCATTCAAGTAGATCTTGATTTTTTTGCATAGACACAGTGGTAAGTTGCTTTCATAAAACACACCAAAGCAAAAAATGTTTAAATGACATATGTGAAAAGTATCGTGAAACAGTGAATTTTGGTCACACTATGCTGTATTACTTCATATTATAAAAACATTTATGCATAAACTGCAGACCCAAAAAAATAATATTTAGTGTGATTAAAAAAACAAGAACTTTAAAATGTCAAATAATGTCATCTGAGATAATTTGTCTATACTTTCAGGAAAATACCGACATAAAGTGAATGAGACAGGGACCTTTTCACTAAACAAAACCTTGTACAAAGTTTATGGATAACAGAATGAAATAGCTGCACTTTAGGGTGCTATGTGGTTTCCAAGGCAACCAGCCTTTTTGTCAACACAGGACAAGACAAAGGGTTCAAGTTCAAGACACCTCTTTTATATTTTAGAAAAAATAGATGGTTGCCATTTCAGTTCAGAAAACTCCCCCTGAGGCCTAAGGCAATGAAAAAGAGAACCCAAAATGTTAAAACAAAAAAGAAGGGGGGGTGGGGAGGTTAGGGGGTCATGGACTTAATTGACTTAACTTTGTATTCGTACAGTATGAAGTAGACCTTCAGACAGCAAGTGATAGGGGAGGATACTGACAGGCCTTTGAGAATGCATTCAAATGAGGTGTCTGGGAGTCTGCACAGACTTGTTTTTTTTCCTCACAAATTGGGTTCAGAATTTCATCTATTTGGTTACATTCTCTACACTGTCGAAGTTAATGTCACAGGCAGACAGGGAATCCACAAGGGACAGGAACACGGAAAGACATTCCAGACAGCAAGGTTATGACAGACTTCAGCTGCAAGAGTGGACATTTGCAATAACTGACAATTGTTTGGAGGTTATCTAAGTCATCTTGTTCTTTGATAATTACTGAAAGGACAGGGAGATGCAAGAATGGAACAGATGGTGTCTGCTGGAAATGATTATCATTGTGACTGCAGGATGGACAGTTTACAGCAGAGAGACAACAAACAATGAGCGCAACCAATGAGAAATACCAAATGTGTCCCTGTGTCCACAGCAGATGCTTCATCCTGCAGGCCTTATGGCCATACTGTGCTACTAGCCCACATATGCATGGGATGTCACATTGTCTAAATTAAAATAGATAAATTACATTTGCTGAAAATATATTATTTATATATAACTAAATATTATTCAAATGAAGGTTAAAAAACCCCCCTGCTTTTATTTGCATTTTTAACCTATTTTAATCCCTTATTTGTCAGTGACCCATATACATAAAAAATGCACACGTGCATACTATGTGTGGTATGAATTGTCTATTTTTGAGAAGAATATTTCAGATAAAATGTGAAGAGCAATTAGAGTGGTGTGAACATCTGCGTTCCCAGTTAAACTGCGTATGAGCCCGGGAGCACGGAGAGAGCTGACACGCCTGAGAAAATAATGAAGGCCAGAGCAGACAGGTTCTCAAATAACCCCCCTCACACATGCACACATACTGCCTCTGAACCCTGCCACACAAACGCTAAAAAACTCCCGTCAGATTATATATACCTGAAGCACCCGCATGTGTCAGCAAACATTCAGAATATTCTCTTCCACTCAAATATGCATGCTAGCATTACAACCAGCCAGTCAGAAATGATTAAATGTCCAGATACTTAAATACACCCACAGTCATGTAAAGAAAGGTTTATTTGAATATGTCATTGTGTGCATTGTGCACGATGATTGGAAACCAAGCGAGAGCAATACTTGCCTGTCCTTCAAAGGATTTGTGGCCATAATCAATAGAATCATTTTAATATAGTGCTAGTTCAATATAAATAAACCATCATAATGCACAAACCTGAGTTATTCTTTACGAAATTGAGAAAAATGTATGCAATCTCACAGTTGGCTGGATGGCTTTGATTTTATACAAGCCCAGGAATGAATATGAGAGTGAGAGAAATCAGCTAATGTGGCTGACTTCAGTGAACCCACTGCTGTCTCCTCACTCCAAGTGGGTGGGAGAGAGAAAGAGAAACGGGCAAATGTCTATTTAAACATCTTCAAAATTCAAAGTTAAGGAAGGCATGAAATGTTAGCATGACCTATTATTTCAGACCAGCAAAAATAACCTGTTTTTACTTTCAAATTTAGGCCAGACAAATCAGATAGTACAACTTTAAATAAATACCTTACCCATACCATCAATTTAAAATACTTCTATATGCGCATGTAAATATTTCATGAATAGAAAAAGCAGCGTCTACAAGAACCTGCAACCTGAGTTCACCCTGCTGATAAATATGGTCTGATAGATGATAGTGACTATCAGAGACAATTTCATCTGCATCCACACAGTTCTAATTCCTTCTAAAACTCAGGTGTTTCACAAGGCTACCCAATTAGCAATCCCTGGTTCATAGTCAAGGCCTGTTGAACTGTTAAATTAAATTTGCCCCATACTATTAATAGAATTCCTGACACGGTATTTAAATCCTCTCTCCTCAGATGTGTGTGTAGGCCGATTCTGACCCAGGCACGACACATTCCCCCCCCGGGCGGTGAGAGGACCTTGTCTCTGCCCCACTGTACCCATGGACGGCGTGACAGGGGTCTGGAGCCCCGGGGCAGCACTGGAGCGGTCTCAGTCTGTGACCCCTTGACTGACGGGCTGGATTGAAATTGTGCAGCAAAATATTCTGGAGAGAGCAGGATGCAACTAACCCAGTACTCAGTCCTTAAAATCCCCCCCCCCCCCCCCCCCCCCGCCCCCCTCCACTCTTCCCACCACACAGTCCTCACCTGAACCCCTTGTTCATTTACATATAATCATGTTTAATAATCATTTATTTGTCAAGGAGAGTGCACTCTAATAACATTTCTGTAAATGTGCCAGAGTTAGCCAAGGAGACTAATTTCATCTGTAGTCCCTGAGCTACAGACTGTGGGAGGAAAGCGGAGTAGCAAGAGGACACCCACGTGAACACAGGGAGAACACGCAAGCACGACGCAGAGAAGATCTGACCGATTTGAACCCACAGCCTCTTTTGTGTGCTAAGCACTCCGCCCCTGTGTCGGCCATTTTCCCACAGCTCCCTAACTCATACAGAAGGACTGAAGCACCGCATGCTTTACAGAGGACTGCTGTACAGCTTTCCATCAAGTAGATTAGATGAGGATAATGGACTGTGTTCAAATGGGCTATGGGTTATTTCAGGTAGGTCAGAGACCCCATCTGCATTTAAATGCCTGTAGATGTTGAACTGGAGTTGCCTTTGTCAATGGGCTGATGACACAGACATGGCTGTGTAGGTAATGACAGTATAGGTGAAGTGCTGCTACAGCGAATCTGGAGAGAGCTGAGGACCGGCTCACGATGGCAGGCTGGGTTCCACAGATGCATTTACACGCTACATCCAGGTTGCCAAGTAATCTGCATTCATCGACGGCCCCCACCTCCCCCTCACATCCCCCCTCATCTCCCCTCCACCTCCCCCCAACCTCTCCCCTCACCTCTCCCCCCACCTCCCCCCTCACCTCGGCTGAGGAGCTGCAGGTTGCGCACCTCCTCTCGAACCTGCAGCTGCAGCACCTGCTGCAGCACCTCCTGCCTCAGCGCCTCCTGCGCGATGCCCATGCGCTCCAGCTTCTCCCCGTTCAGCCGCAGCAGAGCCCGTCCTGGAGCGGAGGAAGGAGCGGCGGAAGGGAGGGAAAGGAGAGGGAAGAGAGATGACAGACATATTGCATTAAATTACATTACAGGCGTTTAGCAGACGCTCTTATCCAGAGCGACGTACAGTGAAGTAGAAATTAAACCCAGGGACAAGTGCGCTGAGGACCCTAGAGGAAAGTATGGTGTCCTAGAGTGATCACATAGATACAACTTGAACCCTTGAAGAATACATCAACTTATCTACTAGCATACCACAGTTGGCAGCTAGAATACCTTGAGTACAACAATAGCTATACATAAGTGCTATTATAATATATGGCATACGCAAGGCTAATCATGGTAGTGAGATAAGGACAGTATTGCAATGTTAAGGACAGTAGTTATGGTGTGCAGGAGGATGGTATAAGACCATAAGGAAGGAGAAAGAAAGGCATGAAATGGGAGAGAATTGAGTGCGTGGGGAAAAAAGAGCACTCTCATAAAAGGTGGCAAATATTAGCTATGCTAAAGGCATCACATTTCAATGCATTTCCACAAGTTTTCTGTAGAGGTGATTGGAAACTCATGAGGCTCTTGAGAATAACTCAAATAAGTAAAAGAGGAACAATCGCCCTTTATGCAAGATCAGGTACTGTGTTCTTTACCAGATGTGTCAGCTGTGCTATATATTTATTTAAGTAAAAGCAGTTGATATGCAGTTTTGCTACTACAGCTAAATGTGGCAAAAGATGGGATTGTGACCATGCATAATCAGCATATCTGTATTTACAGCAAATGTTATACCCTAACACAATGCATTAACTCTGGAATCACAGAAATGTTACATCCCATTAACTTCCATAAGCACTAGACGTGCACGCATTCTCCCCTCTCAGCGCCGTGTTTATGTTTGGATGCTTGTCCTTCAAACACCGGAAGAGCCAAGGAATTCATCATAGCCATGCCTGAGTGGCCAGGGGTCCACATCATAATTAGACATATAAATCACCCAGCTTCATTTCCCCATAAAGCCCCTCCTCTCACGCTTTACCTGTTTAACACACACACTGACACAAAGCCCATATACACTTGTTACAATGCAATAACATCAGTGATATTTTATGTGCGCTTGTTATTGCAAGTCATATGACTGAGTATGAAAAAAAGGTTAATGAAGGCTTGTTAGGTCATAAATATAATGTGACCTTGGTCCAGATGCTATAGGGAAACACGGCGCACAGCTTGACTCTTAACAGCCATTCAACTTTACCCATAAAATATAAATGACCTTAATAAACTGTCAGCGATGATTTTTATTCCAAAGATTTTCAGGAGGTTTGATGATTAATGTATGTTTCATTGGTTTGTATTCCACAGCACGGGGCTAATGGAAGCTGACCTGGTGTCTTCCCCTCCACTCCTCCTGTAGATAGCAATGCAAACAGCCGCTGGCTAGATGAACAAGAGGGGCAGAGATATGGAGGGGGTCTGGAGGGGAATTGTGACTTCTTGATAGAGCTGTTAATCCACGCTGGCTGAAAAGGTGAGGGGGGCGGCGGAAACTGACAACAACAGAAAAAAGAGCAAAACAAAAAAAACGCACCGGCCTCAGATCTCTGAGCTGCCAAAGCAGTCTGACTCCACCGGGCAGCCCTTTAAGGGAGGAGGGGGAGAAGAGAAGTCTTTTGTGTAGCTGACAGGGCTTGCACGATATCCCCTAATGATCGCACGTAAAGCCTTTTCCCCTGCTGTGCCATCCCCGGGCCAAGGAAGCAAAAGTGTGTGTGTGTGTGTGTGTCTGTGTGCGTGTGTGTGTGTGTGTCTGTTGGGGGGGGTTCCTGAGAAAGAGGGAAAGGGGTAAGCTTTCCCCTCCCGTTCTGCATGTGCGTGCGTGTGTGTGTGTCTGTGTGCGTGTGTGTTGGGGGGGGGTTCCTGAGAAAGGGGGAAAGGGGTAAGCTCTTCCCTCCCGTTCTGCACGTGCGTGTGTGTGTGTGTGTGTGTGTTGGGGGGGGGGGGTTCCTGAGAAAGGGGGAAAGGGGTAAGCTCTTCCCTCCCGGTGTGCATGTGCGTGTGTGCGTGTGTGTGGAGGTACGTGCTTGGGTGCATGTGTGCGTTTTTGTGTATATATACGTACGTGTGTGTATGTGTCCGTGTGAGTGAGGAGAGGCAGATAGGCTTAGCATAGCATTTATAGGGATGGAGAGTGCATCACTACTGTGACCAGATATGCATCACGGAGATATTCGGTCACCAGTGGGCATTGCCCTACATTCCAGATGGTGGTTTGCATGGTCCACTGGGGGATTCAACCCCCCTCAAGGTTTTTACTGAGTGCACAAGACCCCATTTTGAAAGAAAACAATGCTTTGACTAACAGCAAGGTTCCCTTAGATAATGGATGTCTATATTTGCCCTTGGGTTTTATGAAGAGGATCAGAGATTCTGTTCCACACTAGTCTTCTTCTTTTACCCTATATATTGTAAGTAATCTCTTTTCTCAGCTCAAAGTTTACTTCACCATCACCACTACTCTCTTATCTTTTGTATGATAAGCTTAGTAAAAAATTCATAGCTCCATTTATCAGTCCAAAGCTTGTCTTCTGCAGTAGTTTCTGTTCCATTTTACAGTCTTGGCAGTCACATCTCAATGTGGAAATGAGAACTAAGCCATCTGCTGAGCCCCATCCATATTCAGCCATGCGCTTGTCAGCACTGCAGCATGTGGAATTACGGTCCAGTTGTGTTCCAGTTGTGGTCCAATGGGAGCAGTGTGTTGCAGTTTCCTTGAACTTCTTATCAGCATCTGATAAGGCCCGTGGTGATGGAGGCACACAGGAAAGCGCGTGCTGAAATCAGCGCAGAAGCATTTCGCCCCCAGAAACACTTTGTCCTAGAATGCCTGCGCCCTTGATCCTTTGTGTACAATTAGATGGAGGAGATGAATAGAGCTCAAATCAATTCCCCTCAGACAAGCTTAATATGCTTCATAATAATTTCCTGCAGATAGCATTAGCAGTGCTGCCAGAAACCCCCACTCAACTTTCTGCAGCTCCAATTCACAAGAAAAATGATTATTAAAAACAAAAGGTATCGACTCTTAGACAAAACAAGCTCTTGGTGTCATTATATGCTTCCTGAAATAATTTAAATTTGATAAATATTACTATGTAAACATACAGAGAGAGAGAGAGAGAGAGAGAGAGAGAGAGAGAGAGAGGGGGGGGGGGCAGAACTGCAGCTGTCATTTAGAAGATGGTAACAGAAACCGTAAAAACAATCTGAGCCAGTGAAGAGCATGCCGATGTTTAACATCAACTCTCGTTGTCATAGAAAAAAAACATACGACAAGAGCACAGAACATTATGTTATCCCTGAAACTTTACGGCAAGGAGTTCCAGTTACCCGAAGGAAGAGTCTCAAATGAAATGAGAGAGTTCCTATCAAGATGGGGAGTGACCCTGCGGCTTTGAGAAACAATCTGTTCCCTCTCAGTGCGCTCGAATGAAACCTGTTATACACAGTGCTCTCACTGCAAGAATCCGGCTGTGTTGTTGCTCTAGTGATTATACTCCAACTGTACAGAAGTCAATACTGTCATCTAAAGGACAGGGGGGGAGAAGGGTACAGAGATTGGAGGAGAGAGAGGGGAAAGGAAACAAATAGATAGAAAGAAACATGGGGGAGGGGGAGGGTGAGGCAAGAGGGAAGGAAAAATATAGAGGGCATAAGGAAAACAAAGTGAAAGAGAGAGGGAAGAAGATAGATTACCAGAGGGACAGAGAGATGGAGCGAGAGAAGGAAAGAGTGTGCGGTGGGAGAAAGGGAGGGAAGGAGAGAGACAGTGAGAGAGAGTGATTGAGAGAGAGGAGAATGTACAGATGGAGAGGAAAGGGCAGTGTAGCCTGGGTTCGGGTTCAGGGAGCGATGGATGAGAGTGACATTACAGTTTGACAACAGTCTGAGGTATTCAAACTCTCACTCGGACTCTATCCGCCATGGGAAGCCAGTGTCTCCACAGCTCAAAACCCATCAATCACAAGTCACTCTGTATGGCATGTCGAGCCAGGGCTTAGACACCCTGCCCCCTCCCTCCTTTAATATGGCTCAAAAGTTGTGTCATGGAAGCGTAACTGCTGGGGGACTCATTATAATGTGTAAATCAGTTCTTTCTGGCTTCCACTTTCCACTTCTTTCAGAATTCCAAAGCTCTTTTTATTCGGATGACTGACTCCTAAATCTTACAATCTTAAAACAACTTTCCGAAATCCCTCACTTGAAAATTCAAGGCGTGACACGGAGCTAAAAATAAATATTTGTCCAGAGTTATGTTCTGTAATGCTTGCAGAACACGGTCAGCCCTGCTGAACACGATCCTAGTAGTCAGGCCCACTGGACATGGTCCTAGCAGCCAGCCCCACTGAACATGGTCCTAGCAGCCCTGCTGAACATGGTCCTAGCAGTCAGCCCCACTGAACATGGTCCTAGCAGTCACCTCAGTGAGAGAGGAAGCTGCAGCCATACCTTAATGGATGCTGCTAAACTTTGCTGTTTTTCTTCCCACTTATTAGAACTGACAGTACAGAGGGCAATTAAGAGAGGGATGGAGCAATCACTACAGAAAAAAACATGAATGGCTGCATCAGTAACCCAGTGGTGACAGGAAAAAAGGCTTTGGCATGATCAATTCTATAATGGGATTAGCTAAAATGTCTATTATTATCCATTAGCAAGAAGGACAATATGTAAAATGTCGTCACTTGGACATGATGGGAAAGGTGTTCATCCTTCCACACCCTGCAATTCCCCCCCATCAAAATCAAACAAAAGGCTGCACTGGGGCCAGTAGGAAAATGGGGGAAGTTGAGACAGATGGCTGATGGAGACCTAAGGAGAGTGCAGGTGTGTTGGCTGTACCTGTGATGGCGTGGTGTGAGAAGGCCTCGACGTAGGTCAGGTAGTTGTGGGGACAGTGCTTCTTCAGCCACTTGCAGACGTCCTGCTGCGTCCACAGGACCACAGGCTTGGAAAGACTGGAGAGCGTGGGGCTGGTGTGGTACACTGTGAAGGCCTCTCCAGGCCGCAGCTGGAACACACACACACACACAAACACACGCACACACACACACACACACACACACACACACAAGCACACACACACACACACACACACGCAAGCACAAGCACACACAGAAAACACCACACCACATACATCACACATTAGCAAACTTCTGCAGTGCATCTGACACTTCACAGTCAACCAATCACTTACTCAATGCACAGAGCCCTACACAAATCATCACCAGCATCACTCCTCTGTATTCAGATAATAAATGAAGAGAGCCCGGGCATGGTGGCCCCAACAGTGTACAGTGGATGGATAAGAAGGACAAAAGATATGGACACTGATAGGCTAATCACAGCATGTGATAATTTCAAAATTAGTCTTCATTAGGATTCAAATTCGATTCAGACTGTATGTGCTTTTTACAGTAAGCTGGAGAGGGGACTGTGTCTCCAGCTTACTGACATGGCTGTCTCCGGCCCTGACAGAAGTCCAGCTGCTTGGCACGCTTTCCCCCAGCTCCGTACACTCACTTAACTTCCTGTGTAACATATGGACTCATTACTACTGCATGGCTGCTGAGAAGCCAAGCACACGGTCACTACAGAATGAACCCAGCGAAGATATTTCAGTGGGCCTCTAACTCTGCATGAACACGGACTTAATTACACAGATAACTTTTAACAAATAGTCCATTAATGCTGCTGAATATTTAATGAAGCAATTTAGGTTTAGCTACTCAGTGAAGGCAGCAACAGTGGTGTTTTATCTGGGAGTTGAACCAGTGCCCTGATCGCTGGCCCACACTGCTGCTCCTACACACTCACAGCAAGCAGGCAAGCCAATTCACCCCCTTTTTATTGTGATTACTACTTCAGGCCTTGGCACTACCAAAGCTGCCAGATGATGATTGCCAACACTGAGGTTTTCAAGTTCATACGGGACCAAACACTTTTTCCACAAGAACGCAACTTTTGACACAAAAGAGATTTGAGCAGCAAAAATTGAGACCATCATTATTCTGGTAGCAAAGCAAAGACCTGACAAAAAAAGACAGTTTTGAAATGTCACCCATATTCTGTGTGTGTGGCAATGGCTCATCCATTATACAGTAAAGTGCTGAATATGAATGAGGTGTAATGTTTGAGACTGCACTGTGCATGCTGCGACACTCCATTTTAAACCCGTTTTTGTCACTCCCTGCCGTGGTTGCTGGAGTGGAATGTGACCGCATCGGTCTCCCTCCAGAAGATACCCTGAGGGACCCTGGGTGACATCTGCCCCCAGAAACACATGAGCACTGCTCTGCACACAAGGCATATGGGGTCTGCTCCCAGAATGGTGATGTGCAAAGAAGGCTGCTCACACATAATCTGCTGAGAGAGGCAAATCCCCCCCATCCCCCATTTATAGCACTATGCTAAAACGTCACCAGCACCACAGGGAGTCATGGTGGTGTTAGGTTTGTCCCATGAGCTGCCACTCTGTGCGTGTGTGTGTGTGTGTGTGTGTGTGTGTGTGTGCGAGCATGTATGCGTGTGTGTCTGTGTGTGTGTTAGGGGGGTCATTCACCCCTCAGGCAGCCTGTTTTCCTGTCTTCCAGGACTATGGCTGCTCTCTCACAGTGACAGCTAGAGCAGCAATCTCACATAAACTCAGCACAGAACAACAGAGGGACTGCAGCTGAAGGACAAGTGCAGTTGAGCAGGTGCAGCTGAGTGAATGGGTTAGACAGGCTCTCGACAGCCAATTAGCATCAGCAGAACAAAGGTCAGATAGCCAGTGGTGGAGGAGAACTCCTGTTAGCACAAGGCCTATATTGCATCAGAAGTGAAGTCAGAGACAAGAATTTGATGTAAGGTAATCAAAAGCAGAAGACTACTATCCACAGTCATTATTGTGTGGCTGATACTGTCATCCTGGGGTATTTTAAGGTGAGAGGTATATGAAGTTATACAACTGTGATGCTGATAAAATTGTTATTTCTTTCACAACACATCCACTATGGCCCCTTGCAAAGGGTGCATCAAGCTCCATTTCTCGTTGATAGATTGATAGGGGTCATGCAAAGGCTGGCATGCAAAAAACCAACCAACTTTCCAGGTGCTGTCTGCATGTGATCCGGGGGCTTTACTTTATAGGATGTCTTCCCCCTTAAACCCACCAGGCAGTTTTGTTCCTCAGCATATCTTACATTCACTAAAATGTATACAAAGCTCTGAGATGAGGTAAATGAAAACTCAGTATCAAAACTGAAGTTCCACAAAGATCAGCTTGCTGGATAACAGAAAATGCAATCCCAGCCCCTGATGTGTTCGATAGTGGAAAACAAAGACCATTTGCATGGCTCAGTGTGCAGGCCTTTCCCTTAATATACATGCACACTTCATTTCACCATTGATAATAAGCCAGAACCATTTTAATAGCTGAACTGCATTCATTCTGTAGTCTGGAGATACACTGAAACACTCCAACAGCTAGCTATTTCCCCAGGACGTGAATAGCACAGAAATGGGAAGAGCAACAGCCATTGGTTTGGAAAAATCCATGGCTGTCAGCCATCACCATGGATGGTACTTATAATATAATATAATACATGATCCATAGCTTTTTGGTTGTACAAAGACTTGCATGTGATTCCGGTGTTTAAAGGTGTAAAATGGAAGCGTTGCACCTCAGTCACTGCAGTGGGGTCACCCCTGGCTTAAGTGTTTGATAATGAATCTCAGGGGGAGGTCAGTTAGAGGGCTTTCAGAATGTAAACCAGTGTGTTTCTTGTCTGTAGCATTCTGTAAATATTCTGTGAGCTGCTTAAGGGCATTGTGTTCTTAGTTTGCCTTCAGACTGGATTTCAGCCGCATTAACCCCTGAATAAGCTTCATCCATAGAGAAAACACACAATTACATGTTTCATCAGCATAGCTCCTCAACAGGGCCATACAACACAGCAGGAGGACTGCAGTTGGCCAATAGAAATGGAATGATAGAATGAACAGGTCTGTCAGAAGACACAAGGGAACGAGAAAGAGACAAAGATACCTGCAGGCAGGGAGAGAGTAAGACAAAGACAGAGGAACGGGCAAAGTGAAATGGAGGGAAAGCAAACGAGTCGCAGTCATAAGGAGAATGGGGCAGATAGGAATAGCAAGGCCAAAGAAAGAGGGGAAGAGGAAGATGGGGACCCAGGCGGAGAGAATGAGGGGATTGGAGTCTCCCGTGAACACAGGCATCTGCAATATGACTTCAGTTCAAATCTCCCCGTGACTAATGGTGCTCATCTTGGGAACTAGATGAGGGGGAAATGAAACCCGAGTGTATCTCTCCCATCAGCTCCCCCACCTCCCCCTCCCATCCATCAGAAGCCATGACCACTGAGACAGCTCTACACCAATCCACCGTAACCCCCCCAGCCCCAGCCCACCCCCTACCTCCCACGTACCCACAACCCCAGAGACCTATTTCTGTCCATCCAGGGATGAGGACTCATTTATAATACAGCAGGAGTGTGCGCACGGAGAAAGCAGCCCCAGACACAGTTTACCAGGCAGAGCGCACTACAGCCCCATTGCGCTCCTTAATACTCTTCACACTAGCTGATATGCTAATGTAATCTAGGGGGACACACGCTTCCCAAAACTCACTGTTGGCAAATATTTATTCATAAGTGGTAGGAGAAATTAATTTGATTTTGGCATTCATGGGAAATAAAAACAAGCTTATGGAAACGTGTAAGCATCAACTAAAGACTAATATATTAATCTCAATCCGTCACTATTATTCAATATTTTATGAGCAGTATTTTTTCTTTTTTGTTGGCAAATGTCGATCGTTGTCGGTTCCCACGGAGGGGTTGAGCAGGCCCCTCACCGACCACAGCGCGGTACTTAACACCGTGCGCTTAACCAGATCTCTGGCTCGGGTCTCAGCCTTTCTTACTGTGTGCTTTGCGAGCTCAGGCGAACCAAGAATGCGAAATGAGGCTCTGAGCATTCATCCGCTCTGTCCCTCCATCCTCACTTTCTCTCTTCTCTGCTTTATCCCCTCCTTCTCTCACAACACTCGACTCTCATCCCTTAGTCTCCCTCTCTTTCAGTCCTGGTGCATTCATCCCTTTCCCCCTCTTATTTGCTGTTTTCGTACCGCCACATTTCCCTCTTGTTCCCACTCGCTCTCCCTTTTATCTTCTCCCTCTCTACCTTGAATTCTTCCCTTCTCTAATTCCATTCTCCCTCTACTACACCCCCCACCCCAGCCCTCCTCTTTCCCAGCTGTCTCTCCCTTTCTGTCCTTCCAAAAACTCCCTCCGCTCCTCAGCCTGAACGGCGGTCGACCTTGAGCAGGGAAGCACCGGTGTTTGTCTCTGCGTCGCTCGCCTCTGTTCCCCCGAGGGCCTGGGTCTGGATTTGTGCAGCAGTCAGGGAGTCTGAAGGCTTCTTAAAATTCCACGAGGCCCCTCGGAGGAAGCACCTTGGATGATGTGCTCACTCCTCCCGCCCTACACTGCCTGCCCGGATCGGCGATCAAAGATGCAGCCAATTAGCTAGAGAAAGCTGAGCAGAGCTGTATGTCAGTCAGTGGCCTGCAGCAGTGTCACCAGGCTGGGGACACTATCCCTGCACCCTTTGCTTTCACATCCCTGCTCAGTGCTATTCTAGTCAGGGCCCGACCCCAGAGAGCCTGACAAACTGGCACCAAACAAAACCCAATGGCCCCTTCTTCCCTTCTTTTGCAATATTCAGCATGTCCATGTCTTACCTGATGTCTAGCCAGGAGTAATTGTCCAAAGCACTCAGTTTTAGACTGATCCATTAGCACATTCCGAGATGCTTATACAGGACTTCCTGTAAAGGTCCATGAACCTTGACAATCAAGAACTGCTCCTAGTGTAGGGCACACAGCTAAGGTTTCTCACCTCCAGACTTTGGTTAAAGACAGAATTATTGACAGCAAATGCTGAATTTGCTCAAGGTTCGGTGTTCCCCTTTTGCCTGTCTGAGCAGCTTAAAGAGACGAGTGACTTCATTTAAATGAGGTGGACAGGTCCAGGTTTTTTGTAATTGCCACGTTTTCGAGATGTTTTATTTTTTTTCCTGTGGCAGGGGTCAGCAACCTGCCCAAGTAATGAGGAAACAAAACAAATCAAAGGCCAATCTTTGCCGTGCACTGCCTTTGCAATTCAAATGAGGGTTTTCAGTAATGAGCCCTGCCTGCTGAATGCGAAGTATGCTGCCGCTCAAAGGCGCTTGCACTTACACATGTTGTGCTTTTCATTTTTAATACAATTCACCCCTCAAATGGGGAACTCTTGCTACAATGGAAGAGGCTCGAACCAGCTTGTGAGGAGCAATTGGAGGTTTGGTGTCTTGCTCAGGGACAGTTCGACACACCCAGGGTGGGATCGAACCAGCAATCATCTGACTGCCAGAAGACTGCCCTTACCGCCTGAGCCAATGTCGCCCCAAGGTGTCCAAAAAGCTTTCCAAAAAGGATTACTCACAATAGTGCTTTCTAATGAACCTGCATCACATTTAAAATGGAAGTCCGAAATTATGTTAACCAGAGCCCGTTGTTAACCAGACCCCGTTAGTCAGAACAATTCCATGTTTTTCTATAGCTAATCCAACGCAAACGCTCACTGAATGTTTTACACCCATCTGAACATTCATTCTACTATGCAAACGCAGTGATATTTCTAAACTGTCCATTACCTGAATATGACATATTATACCTTGTTGGAAAGGGAAGGAAACCCTGTACAAGAAGATAGCCATGTTTTAAATTTGTTTGGTACTGAAATGGCCTAGCAATGCATTTATGAAAATGGCTGAAAAGATTACGTATTCATAACCAGGTGAGATATTTGGTTCCATAAATACGTGTGCATCGAATAATTAGCAAAACAAACTTACATTTCTACCAAACTGGAAATATATTGGCCGGACGTGCAATGAAAGCGAGCTAAGAAAAAACAAAACAATATGTTTATCCATGCAACTTCTAAATTGTATATTTTGTTCTTATATTGGAACATCATTTTTTGATATAGAGAAATGGTATCAAGGATCGCTAGAATATTATTTTTATTGTCCGAGTCTGTTATGAGGTCAGTGGCCCACAACACTGATGTTCTATGAATATTTAAAGCATATTTCAAGGGCATGCATTTGCCCAACATGTATTTTGTGCACGCTGACCTAAAACAAAACCATGTTACACCTTTCTAGTGCAGACATGTATATAATGGGTTATGACATTACCACTGTGTAACTACATAACACATTCTACTTCACATAAAATATAAGAGCACGCAATGCCTCAAATAACACACTTATGCACACCAGTACAAAGTCCCAGGCAGTGCTTATGAAGGCTTTATGCACTATAGTGTTACAGTATAAGAGCCATTATCTGATACTGACCTTCTGTCCTCAATGAAAGTCAAAGGATTTCTGATGCATTCTGTTAAATGCTATTATTGCACATTGCACATATTGCTAGCGGCATGGCCACACAGAGGCTATAATTACAGGGCCTCACTGAGGTACACAACAGCTGGGCTCAAACAGCCATCGCTCTGAACTGTGGCTACGCAGAAGGTCCTGCCCCAGCGGCAGAGGAGAGAGGCCGTTCCACAATGCTGCTCGCCTGCTCGCTCATTTCATTAGGAGCTTTCAGCGTGATTATGCAACAGCTGGAGTGATGTCAGGGCCTAGCCCACTGCTGCGGAAACCGCGGGCCACTCACAACGTGCCGTCCGCAGACAGAGACACCGGCACTTGTGAGGGCAATCGTCTGGGCTCTAATTTATAGGCAAAGTGCATTGCGACTCAATTGGTTTCTGCTGAAAGGAAAACAAAATCATATATCTATGGGGTTAGCACCGCTTGGAAAACAAATTAGTGTTTCATAACAACCAGATACTCTGAAGAAAGAACTCACTCAAAAGCTATAATGTAAGAAAGTAATAACTACAAGGAAGAGAAACAAAGCCGTTTTATTTGAGAAAAGGACTGAATAAATCATTTCCCATAACCAAAAAAAAAAAAAACTGCAGACAACATATTTCTGTGATTAATTATGCTGTGCTAATTTGGGTTTTATCATTTATTAATAGGAATGTGTTTGTAAGAATGTAATTTAGGTTCTCAGTCTTTATGGTGCACTAATTTCTGCAAAACACAACAAAAGCACATTTATATTTGAATGTAAAAATATGCAGTTTTAAAAGAGCTGCCAATCATCTATGGGAGAAGAGAGCAGTACATTTCATAAAAGTTTAAACTGATGAATAATACACAGAACTCCTCACACTGAGCGTGTATAGCAATTAAGAACACGGCAGGAATGCTCGGTTTTGAGTGAGAGAGCTTTGCCGTAGCATGGCTTGTTTCCCAGTCTCTGTGAACAAAGTGATAATCTGGAAGGTATTTAATCGAGCCTAAACACTCTGGAGAACATTTGTTCCTATTTCTGAAGTCCTTGAGAAAAAAAAAAAAACTATTTTCAAGAGGGATTAAGAAATATACACATCCACTGGGCTGCTCAATAATTCATGACAAAGACACATCCCCAAGACTGATCTGGAAAAAAAGAGCTTCAGATACATTTTATTATGGGTTATTTTCCCTTAAAATTAGAATACATGCAGAAGAAATAATTAAGAGTCTCCATGCCAAAAATGCATGTCTTCCTTCTTCCACACTGCTCCAAGCCACTGGCGTTCTAATATATTATTTAAGGGTACAGGGCCATGTCTGGCCTGTGCACTGCATTCAAATATTTAGGTCGCTGCACTAAACCGATGTATGATAGTTTGCACTTAGCAGCAGCACAACTCAAATAATAATTATACAGCTAAAACACACCAGGGGTGAGAAAATGATGTCAGTGTCGGAATAAGAGTACGATTACAGAACTGAACTGAGGAGCTTGGTCTTTCAATTATAGAAGTGAGAAACTTCTGAGGTTTACAGTGCTGGTTTCTCCTCAGCGAAATCTCTGGATCTCCACACTCGCGTTCATATATTAATTGGAACACGGGAAAGCCCTGGCAACATTCAACATAAATGAATTAATTAATTAGAGATGCAGATACATGAGACACAGAAAGAGACTTTATAGAGAGAACTCAGAAGCCTACCACATGAATTTTTAAAGAGCGAGTTGAAGTACAGGACAGAGGATAAGTAAAGAGACAAAGTCATGTGAAATGTTTCTGATTCTGTTCCAACTAGGACATGACACCACAACCTTCAAACCTGTGCAGAACATTCTGAAATTTCCCCTCCAGCACGAGCCTTTAACACAGCACAGTTTGTGCTCTCCAGTAACATGCATTCAGCATAAAATGCCATATGCTCACATGTTACCAAATCTAGCAACATCCAGTAACCACTCAGCAAGTCTCCACCACAACCAATTCTAGCAACCAAGACTTCAGAAGATCAATTTACCCATAGATATAAAAATTTATACAAGCAGTGAGAGCAATTATATTGTTCAGCCACCACAAGGAGCATTAAACAGATTCAAGTACCACTCTGTGTCCTTGCAGCTGTTTCTGCTCTTGAACAGCAGGTTACTGATCTCCATCCCAGACAACATATTGGAAAAGGCATTTTAGTAGACTACATTGCAGCTGGCTCATCATTCACAAGAAAAAAAACAAATGTGTGTGAGAAAGGGAGGCAAACGACAGGAGGGCTTATGTGATCCTCCGGGAAAACCCAAAAGGTTGTCTCTTCTAATGCCCTCCAAACTCACACCTAGAGGAGACCCCATGGGGACTCGGTGGTCCCCCGAGCAAAGTGTCGGAGGGGGGGAGGGGAGAGGAGGAGAGGCAGCAAATGTGACATTCCTCCCATGCCCGGGTAAAGCTCGCTCCCAAAAGATTTCCTCTGGGAAGAGGAGCAGGCTGAGGCAAACAGAGGTGGGACAGAGAGAGGAGAGGGGTGGGAAGAGGTGGAGAAGTGCAGCACACCTGCAGGGCTTCAGTCCCAGGCTGCTGAAGCAGCTTCACCGTCCGTCCGCCCGCCTGCTGCCCCCGTCCGTCATGCCAGGTCAGGCTCCCGCCCGGGCGAGGCAGCTCATAGCTCAGCTCCTCAGCAGAGAGCGTGTGCTCCAGAGCAGCCCGACAGAAACTGAAACTGGACGCAGCTGAGAGAGAGACAGAGAGAGAGGGAGGGAGGGAGGAAGAGAGAGAGAAAGAGAGAGAATGAGAAGACAGAGACAGAGAGAGAATGAGAGAGAGAGATTAATTTGCCACTTTACTTTCAGCAAAAGCACCCTTGAACATCCTACTAATTACACTTACCTGGGTCTGGTCATCAGTGTGTCAGGGAGGTTCGATCAGGCAGTAAAGTCATTGACGGAGAAGACACATAAGGCTTTTTACACCATGAAGGGGAGACTCTACTATTTAAAGCCACCATTAAAATTTAGATTAGAATATCGTAGTTCAACAAATCGCTCATTATATTAGTGAAGTGTGGGGTCCCATTACCAACCAGGATTAGGTTTTTATACATTATCTAAATTTTGGCATCACTTAAATAATAGTAATCCCAATTCACTCCACAATAAACCTTGTTATACCAAGAGCAGAACATAGAAAAGGTTTCCCTCACACTAGTCCTTATTAACCTAGAAGCTTATTGAGCACAGCAACACCACCATCAGTCCGCTTCAGAACAACAACTCAAGAACACATCTATTTAGGATAAACCAAATTATCAAAACACCTCAAAAACACTAATTGTTTAGCAATTGTATCTGTATAAAATAATATTTTTTGAATATGCAATATGTTTTTCACTAAATGGTTTTAAGTCATCAAGGGTTGAAGGTAACAAATGAGTATGTGCTTTGACCAGAATTGTTTGATTACAGACAGAGAAAATAAAATATAAAATCAGAAAAAGCAGAAAAAAACAAGCTTTTGAACGGTAGTGTATTTTCTATAATATTCAACACGTGCTTGTTTTATTTTAAGATGTGTGTCATTAAAATACATCACAAATACAGGCACAAACAAGCACACAAATATACATGGGCACAGGCACATACACATACACAAACGAATGTGCCCATTGACCGAGTGAACCCCTTGCTCCTAGGAAAATCCCCATTACTTCTATGGACAAGGAGCAAACAAATCTCCCTTTCAGATCCATCAAACGTATATCCTCAAAGAACACTGTCCCCAGGGATATTGGTTGCATTCCAAATTCAGATCAACATTTGAATTAATAATATAAGCACTGCAAAATGAATAAAACATAAATCTGAGAAGAAAAAAAACTATATCTGAACCTGAGGAATCACTGGCTGTGAAGAAGACACTAGACCGAGCATGCATGCGCACTCTGCAATCGGCAGAAGAAACAATGCACACTCACCTCCACACTGAGGGCAAAGCCAAAGCGCAGCATCTAGGTTATTTTTGGGAGGGGAAGACATTGCGTCTCTGTTCTTAATAATTTGAATGGCAGCTACCCAGACGTGACTACAGATAAGGCTGTATCTAAGCCTCTGTGGCAAAGGCCCAAGTCAGATGGGAGGCAAATCCATAAGGGAAGGCCCTGATAATCTCCTCCACACTCAGGCCTATCAGGGCCCTGGGGCCCCCAGAGCAGAACGGGTGGGGGATGGGCAGGCAACAGCAGTTGACTCTCCTCCTTTGCCCAGGTGAAGCTCGCTGACAACAGCGGCGAAGAGAAAAACAGAGACCGAATGAAGTTCTCGCATCCATTTCCCTCAAGTGTGACTAGGATTTAAATGCATTGTTGACAAACTCGGTTGTGTTGCAATTCTCTTCAGCTGGCAGGAAGTAAAGAAGAAGAGACAGGTGTCAACGGCTCACTCAGAACTGAAAGCTGAGGCAGCAAAATGTATTCTGTGTCCTTTCACACTGCGTGCCTTTTAGAAATAATCTTAAAGCCTTTCAGAATGAAATGTCCTTCTAATTCTTGTATGAATATGAACTGTATGCAATAGAAGTTATAATGGTGGGAGAATTAAGGAGATATCTGTATGCAGTGCATGCATATATGTGTGTGTGTGTGTGTGTGTGTGTGCACATGTGTGTGTGCAGGTGTGCTATCCATGTTTGAAAATCCGGATACTTGGGATGCACTCTATATGCATATATTGTTGCAGTTTACACAATTTCAATATGTTTGGAAGACAATTCTGTTCAAATCCACGCCTGGAACAAACTCAGTGCAGCTGTCTCAATTAAACTTTGTTTGTTATTGTATTACTTGCATATTTGTTCCAGACCCCTACGGCTGCCAAATTGCTCAATAAAGATTCCAGTAATACATGTTTTCACCATTTGATTTCGACGTATTGTTCATCATGGCTCACAAAACCACCTCTACTTTTAACCTACAACCATCATTAGAGAGACAAGAACTGGTAGCAAAGATATTATTATAGATTAATTAACCAGCTTCTCAAATTCGTACATCCCCCCCCCCCCCCCCCTTTCTATGCTATGGGGGGTTCCAGTTAGCAACAAAGTTTTCTGGTCCTTGAAACTGTACCATACCAATGAATGAATTTTTGCAATTCAGCATCAACATAAGGGAGACAAAACTTTTAATGTTAGGAATGAGCTGACAATCTGGTTAGACTATAATATACATGTGTGCTGATGCTTGTTATAAGACATGAATTCCAGAACAGTATACAACTCAGTCAGATCTCATTAACTGAGGGCGCAAATTCAGCAGACAGGAAAAAAAAACATTTTCACTGTTACGAATATTATGTAAAAAAAAATGTTTTTCAACTATTTTTATTCATTACTCCTAATTTGAAATTACCAATCACACCCTTATCTTGCCAAGCACATACTTGCAATCCACCAGCTGACCTTTATAGCCATTGGTCTGGAGAATTACCCTTCATGCACAACTGGTGCAAGCAGAATCCAAACCAGGCTGCTAACTCTTTGTCTAGCCCTCTGTTAACTGAAGTCCTCATTCCCGTCAGAACTAGCAAGGTCAAGAATCAATTCTAAACCGCAGGTTGCCTCAGCCAAATGTTTTACCCGGACATAATAAAATATATGTAGCATTTTCACATAATGGCTGACTTATATTTTTGATAGTCTAATTGGCATCATCCATCCAAGGTAAGGATCAGAAACAAGGCAAAAAAAATATAATAGGATCACGTTTTCCTCCTTTTCAAGGTTTCTCACCTGCCCCAGCAGACAATCTCCTGCATCTCTGGTATGGTTCAGTTCACATGTCAGCACCAGCTGTCAGTCTCACACTGACAAAATCAAATGCAGGGCACGCGTCTGCATCTCTATACTGCTGCTGCTGTACTGCAAACTCTTTTCTCACACTAAAAACACTCCCCAAATCCATTCAATGGTGTTAGCCACGTTCCTGAATACACACCCAGAGATAAAGATTCACACATAACCCTAAAGACCAGCTTATGAAAAGCATTAGACTTAAATTGAAAAGCTAAAAAGGGCTTCCCTTCTAATTTTTTTCTAGAAGATCTCTCTCGCTGGGCCCTTTTATGTGAGCAATTGTGGCGTCACTAATGTGATTACTACTATAGAAAGCCCTTGCCAAGTGCGAAACATTTAATGAAGGGTAAAAGGTGATTAGACATGCGGGCTGAAATCAGAAAAGCCCACAATAACTATTACATCATTCGCATTTCCTAAAAACCCCAAAAATGAGCTGATGCTGTGAAACACACCTTCTATACCATGTACAGCAGATTCTGCGCTCATCAAGTCATAAAGTAAACTAGTAAAGAACATTTCCCACTGAAACTGAGGTAAGGTAAAAAACAAGCACCTTTACTGAAATTGTGCTCTTACACAAAAAAAAATCTCTGTTGCTCCAAAAACACCTGACTAATGAAAACGTCTCTACATCAGTCTGTTTCAATAAAATGAAGAACAATAAAAAAGAGCAATGAATGCACCGACACACACACACACACACACACGCGCACACACGCACACACACTGTCCTTGGTTGGCAGAGAAGTTGGTTGTGCACAGGAAACGGCAACCTGGCCTCATTACTGTCTTTCAGTAGAAGGAGGGCAAAGAGAAAGCTGGTGGAGTGACATGATCTTCACCCTCAGGCCTGTCAATCATCGGGAGCTGGGAGGGAGCAGAACGATGCGCGCTATACTGGCTGTCCTGTCACTCAGCTGTACGGTGGGTGGGAGAAGAGCGCTGTGTCCGTCAAACAGAGGCCGTGTATTCATTCTGAGGTGTGCAGAGAACAAAGAGTACGCTCTTCACCAACAGACCTGTCTATCATCCTGAGGCGTGTGCTTTTTGTGCTGGGCTGTGGAGGTTCTCTTGCGGGGCAGACTTGTCAATAAGCCTGGGGTCGGTTGGTCTATCTCAGATTAGCACCTGCCACCCCAGAGGCCTTGCATTCAGGCTTCTGTTTAGCCAACCTCTGTTTATCTCAGGTTCGACTCTCACTGGCTCCGAATAGCCGCTAAAAAAAAGCTCGGTCTGACAAATGCAAACGAATCTCTTTCCGCTGCCTCCTCCTTTTGTCTATCTTGACGACTTACGTTTTCAAGCCAATGCAAGCGTATGCCAGTGTACAACACAAGAGCACTTAAGAAACCCCTTTATTACAAGAAATCCATGAGAAACTGGGGCCTTTTAAATTCTCTCTCAACTGAGCTCTGGTGTGAACATGTCTTTAAGAAAAACCCCTCACAGAAAAGATTTGATTACAGAGTGGAAAGAGCTTTGTGCAAAGGCCTTCACAAGTCACAGTCTGTTTGGCAATCACGGAAGGGCAAATCCAAACTGAGCACAGTTTACACTGCAGCGACAGAACACTCTCGGTCCTCTTCCACATGAAGGGTTTCCCTATGTTTAAAGTTGGATTAACTGGTTCATTCAGTTTTAAAGCCCGTTTTTAAGTAATTACCTCCAAGTTCTATTTGAGTGTGAAGTCATTTTGGGTCTGTCGCTTAATCCCGGAAACTCAGATACTCATACAGTCACACTAATTTAATTAAAGTTTCCATTCCTCTAATGAACATATTTTTCAATATAACAAAAAAAGGCACATCTTTCCTTTACTAGCTGCGGTGTTAATGGCTTCTCTGTCCATTGACAGAACTCTGTCCATTAGCCTGAGTTATTGTATGTCCATCCAATTACAGTTCATTATAAACCCCTTCTCTGACCGTTAATATTCACTTGGGTAAGCATAAAGTCACACCAGTCACAATCAGTTCAGGTGAGAATAAAGTAAAACCTTAATTAATGCCCTATTTATACACTTTAATTGGATTTTACGCTTGAACCCCTCGGCTTCTGTGAGACCTAATAACCTCCTCCCATTCAATAGATCTTTCTAATGAGAGCCAATTGAAATTGACAATCTGTATTGCCATTGACATCATTGTTTATGCACAAATGATGAGGACAGTGTCACTCAGGCCAGTGATTTACCCCAGACTGTACACTCACTGAGCATTGTATTTGGTGCCAGACAGGGTGGTTTGAATATCTCAGAAATTGCTGATCTCCTGGTATTGCTCAACAGTCTCTAGAGTTTGCAGAGAATGGTGTGAAAAACCAAAAAACATCCAGTGAGCAGTAGTTCTGCGGGCAAAAATGCATTGTTAATGAGACAGATCAGTGGGCCAGACTGGTCAAAGCTGACAGGAAGGTGACAGTAACACAAATAACCACACATTACAACAGTGGCATGCAGAACAGCATCTCACACAATGTGTCAAACTTCTTAAGAGCATAGGCTACAGCAGCAGAAGACCAATAAGTCTAAAAAATAGGTTTAATAAATACCTAATAAAGTGCTCACTGAGTGTACATAACATATACGCCACTGCTAATGCTTCCCGCTGACCTTTCTGTGATTGATGTTATTTTAAATACTGTCCTCTTCAATAAAGAAAGGGACCTTTATGACATGGGGAGAGTCAGGAAATTCCCCTTAAATCGCAGTCATGTATACTGAGGGGAGCTTAACATTGTCATAGGGCACGCTATACAAGCCAAACACAAAATTCGATCTCTCTTTCCTTGAGGTGAACAAGGCTGAACAGCAAGGGCAAAGCACCCTGGGCTCGAGGTTAAATTAATGAGGTTTATTAAATCCCCTCTCCCATCCCTAGCCCATCGGCACAGACTACGTCTTAGTGTTGTCAGGATTTTCGAAAAATGTACAGGTCTCAGGAAGGCCATTACAACCACATGGTATATCAAGGAAGCAGTTTTAGAAATAATTTATTCCCTAAATCGACTATAAAATAGAATATTTTATTTCGATTTTACCGTTCTTCAAATTAAAGCTTTAGGCAGCAAATATGGCTCAAATCTCTGACTTGGTCAAAGACCCCATCTTCCAAAAAATATGCATTGCGATTAGACGAGGTGGTGTTCATCTCTCAAAGCCTTTCATTAGCTCATGGACACACATTTCCTTCAAAGCCTCTACTTCACTCCCGGCATGAGCTAAGGGTGGCCGAAATTTTATCTTGCATTAATTTCATGCTTCTGTTACACATTAAATGTAAAAAGCTAAATATAGAGCAAAACATCCCAGAATAATAGCAGCTAAGTCTACCTATTGCTAAAACATGTCCCTCAGCTAATGGGTCCAATCCATAGCAGCTCTGTATTTACTGTGGAGAATCCTACGGGACCTATTTCTAACCTCAGCAAAGAAGCATAAAATCATTTGATCTTGACAGAGAGCGGGGGTAAGAAGTGAGGTTCTATGAAGTAAAGTAGTTTGAAATCCCCAAGGCCTCCCACACTACACTTCTGCATTATCCATGCAAAAATACTGTACCGGCAATCACAGTAAACGACTGCAGTCACGTCAAAACTCTCAGAGGGACAAAACGGGATTTCCTTCCATAGTGACATAAAATACATTCAATCAAAAATAGCTTATAGCTTGCCTTTTCTCACTCTGGGCAGAATTCTGGGACAATACAGCACCTGCAGGTCACAGACCTTGAGGACCGCAGAGAGGTCTACCTCCTGGATTTATGTGGGGCACACTCCCGTGGAGGTGGTGTGAAGCTGGTCTACCAGTGGACTTTATTTTCAGCTCATCAGAAAGAATATCGCTGGCTGAGATGACCCCATGCAGAGCTGCAATGTCACTGCACAGCACGCTATTGATTTTCCTACTGTATTCCATAACACACAATTGGGTTTGTGTCCAAGGGTGAATTCCCCTATGCGCCCTTCCCTGATTTTGCTGTACTGTTTTAGGACACACCATCCTTGAAGGATGAAGTGCAAGCAGATCTACTTCTGCCTGACTTTCCCAGGCCCTCAGGTTCACCTGTGCATGTTCAGTGTATGACGGACAGACACACAGAAGCGGGTTTGTGTGCCTAGTCACTATGCACGGCTCATTCACCCGAAAAAAGCATACACAGCTTGCAATAGCCATCTATAAAATAACTAACATAAAATAGCATTCGGTTGGATCTGAGCAGATGAGATGTTTCTGTACACTTGAGAATTCATCCTCCTGCTGCCATCAGTAATCACATCATCAATGAGGACAAGTGACCCAGTTCCAGTGGTAGCCATGAATGTCCAAGCCATAACACTACCTCCACCATGTTTCACAGATGAGGGGGGTGCTTTGGATCATGATCATCTTATTTTGTTCTCCATACTTTCCTCTTTCCACCACTTTGCTACAGGTTCATTACCGTTCCATATGACTCTGTTCCAGAAATACTGCTCTACAGTTTCTTAAATGTACTTTTTTTGTTAACTCTAACCTTGCTGTTCTGTTCTTGGGGCTTGCACCTTGCGGTGAACCCACTGAGGTTATGCTGCTATAGTCTTCTCTTTATTTTTTTATCTACACATACAGGAGAGTGTTTTTGATCTGTTTGACAGTTGAGGAGGGTTTTTTCTGCCCAATCAAAAGTATTCTTTGGCCATGCACTATGGCGGTCTTCCATGATCTACCAGGCTGTTTGTTATTGCTGAGCGCACCAGTGCATTCTTTAATCCTCACAATGTATCAAACAGATTTTTACATACCCAGAGGTTGACTATATCTGATTCATTCAGACATTCAGCCTAATGATGGCCTGCTTTGGTGTTATTGATACACATTTGGTCCTCATGTTGAGACTCATAATGCAAATTCCACACCTAGAATCAACTCTGCACCTTCTGCTAGCTTTCAAGTGCACGACTTAATGATGCACACAGCTGGCCAAAAAACAGCCTAGCAGCCAATTTTCCAAGTACCTCTGCTCCCTGGAAATGGGAGTGGGTCGAGGGGTGGGGGGGGGTGGGGGTGGGGGGGGGGGTTCTACTGCATAGAACGGGTTATAACAGACCACTGACTATGGATGCAAATACCCTTAAATTAAAGCTGACAGTCCTTTCTCATTACCAAGCCATTTTCCCAACACAGAACTGCCTCTTACTGGATGTTTTTCTCGCTGTGTGAAAATTGTTGTGTGTGAAAATTCCAGGAGATCTGCAGATACTCGAATCAAACTGAAAAGTCACTCAGATCACATTTCCACCCCTGATTTTTGGTCTGAACAACAACTGAAGCTCTTGGCCATGACTGAATACTTTTACGTGTTGAGTTGCAGCTATATGATTGGCCAATATTTATATTTAGATATTTGCATTAATGAGCTGGTGTATAGGTCTACCTAATAAAGCAGTCACTGAGTGTGTATAAATACGATATACAAAAAATACACAAAAAGTACATAAAATGTATATTTTGTATGAATGTTAATTGGAATAATATATGTAGCATCACTCAAACACCGCAGATTAAACTCCCAGTTTAAAGAAAAGAGTTAAATGAGTTATATGATACAATTCCTGGATCATTTACCCCAGATAGTCTGAGAGAGTACAATCCATTGTCCTATAGGGGCTCACTATAGCACAACAGAATCTCACTTTATGAGAGGATTTAGGAACATCTGCTTCAGGAGGACCATGCAGCAAGCTGTTCCAATTATCCATCAAGTCTGAATGAGCATTTTTCAGTTCTCGATCTGGGACTTTTTCCAAATTGCGTCAAGCAATAGGGGGCAGCAGCAAAAAAAACAAAAAAAACTAACAAAAAACATAGAAAGTGTGAGAGAGAGAGTGAGAGATATTCCTAACAGCACCGTCTGTGTGTGCGCCAATTAAAGTGACTCACCATCAAGCCTGGAGTCTGGCTTCACTGACTCTGCATCAGCGGTGCTGCTGTTGTTTCCTGCCTGTGTCTCAGTGCGCCGGGATCTTTCCTCTAAGGTTGGCTGAGTGCACGTCAAAGTCAAATTTCCCATCGCCCGCCCGCACACAAACAACTCCATTTCCACAAACGAGCAGAAGGAGAGGCACAGGGGACTGAAGGGCGCTGGACACTGACCCCTCCCCCCTTCTGACTCCCAATTAAAAAGCATCGTCGCACAATGACACATTTTATGCTTCCATTGAAATTCAGCTCAGCTAAGGACAGAAAGCATTTTGGGATACATGTTTCCCGACTGGCGACCTTATGTGGCATTTACGTATAATTCAAAGAAACGAACCAAACGTGCATACAAATGGACCCATCTGGAATAGAACACGTGAAAATATTTGCAAAACTGAAAGATTGCCTCGACCGAATGTCTTTTTGGCATTTTTCATGTTTGTTTACTCAGCACAGCGACCGGGCATATGGCCTACAGTGATAGATGTTCAAACAGATGTTGCGTTGGAGCATCTGGATATGCTCTCAGTTCACCTACCCAAACCAGCCCTCTGGTCCGGAGCCTCTCTACCATGAGCCCTGAGAGAGTGAAGAGGGGATGACGGTAGCTTGTGCAGGTACCTGGAACCATGCGTGACACATCCATAAAGAGAGGGCTGACCACAGAGCTGTGCTTGCTCTCTCACACATTCACTTTCAGCTGAACTGCCCCCTGCCCTACTGTAATCAACAGCAGAGTCCCTGCTCTGTGCAGACAGGAAGGGAGTCAGATGACCGTGGAAACAGCCCTGGCGTGATGAATGCCCCCAGCCGCCACCCGACTGATGTGTTTCTAATGGCACATATTGAGCTGTCACTCACCGGACCTGTTCCCCCCGGCGATGGGCGGGGAGGGGAGAGGAGTGGATCAAGTGTTTCACACTCCCGTCCAATCAATAAATATTACTGTGGTGTCCTAGCCTAAAACAAGGGATTGGATTGGCCGATCATTCAATACTCTCTGTTGGTGGCTTATTGAGTGCTTATTGAGTGTTGTGGGCCCATGGCTCAAACCAGAGTTCAGACTTTCCCATGGGGTGAGAAGGGAGGGGTTCAGGGTGAGAGGGTTCAGAGTGAGAAAGGAGGTTGCTAGGAGATTATTCAACGGGACAGGCATCTACAAATAGACACTTTGCAAAGTTTAAGAGTCCGTATCTAAAAACTGGCCCTTCCACTCTCAGGCCCATCCTTTGTCCGAGGAGCGGAGAGGTTATTATCACATCTGGCAATCTGTCAAAACCCGATTGTGAAGAAAGACAGATGTGGCCATTTATTTCAGTTTCATTTATTCTCAATGAGAGGCGCCCAGGGAATACATTGGCAGCAAATGATCGTAATCCAAATAATAAATCAGAGAGAGCTGGCAAACGTGTGAGTTGGCATCCTAGCATTGGCAAGACCCAGGCTATTCTAAGACACACGTCACCACTGGAGGCATAATCAACGCTCAAGGGATCAATGAAATCTGCCACAAATAAAATATGTCTGTATAATAGGCCATTGTGTCCTCACCAAAACCAAACATAGGCTTGGTAAGCAGGGTTTACACAGCAAGCGCCCAGCCATAAACATTTGGTGTAAATCAGGATTAAGCGGAACCCCCCAGCCCAGAGTGACTGAAAGCCGCAGGGTGGGGAGGAGGGGATGGGGGAGACAGAATCTGGAGGTAAAATCAGAAAGTCACTGGACTGACTCAGAGAGCGTGACACAGCCACCCACTCGGGGCATGCTGCAGGGAAACAGGGCTGGAGGAGGGGAGTCTGCATCACACCAGGGCATCTGAGCCAGCACTCGAGCATCACAGCTCCACACACACACACAGACACACACATACGTATACACAAACACACACACACACACACACACACATACGTATACACAAACACACACACACATGCACACACACACACACACACACACATACGTATACACACACACACACACACACACACACACACGCACACACACACACACACATACATGCACAAGCACATACACACATGCACACACACACGCATGCACAGACATACACACACACACACACACACACATGCACACACACACACACACACACACACATACGTATACACACACATGCACACACACACACACACATGCGTATACACACACACACACACATGCACACACACACACACACACACATACGTATACACACACACACACACACACACACACACACCACACACACATGCACACACACACACACACACACATACGCATACACACACACACATACACACCCACATACAAAGACACACACATACATGCACAGACACATACACACACATATACATATGCACAGACACACACATTCACAGACACACACATACATGCACAAGCACATACACACATGCACACACATACGCATGCACAGACATACACACACACACACGTATACACACACATACACACACATGTTTGCACACACACACACACACACACACAGACACATACATGCTCAGACACACACATACATGCACAGACACATACACACATACATACGCATGCACATACAGACACACACATGGTGAACTCAAACAAGAAATAAACCGCCTCAAACAACAAACAAATTCCAAGGCCTTGCAACAATGCCCTGGACTGAACAGCAATAAAAAACTGAACCTGGAGTATGAGCTATATGTTCAGAAGCCAACACAAATAACAAACACAACAGGGGGTTCAGCAGCAAGGCTCCCTCTGTACACTCTGTCAAAACCAGGGCTAGGTCGCTCCTGCACCGCTCTCCACACTGCATTTTCCAGGAGATCAAAGGCAGAGGTGATGCAACTACAACTGTGTAGCGGGAGGGATTCAAAGTACAGAACAATGCCAGGAAACAGTGGCCCTTTGCCACACCTGACGAAATAGGCATAGTTTACCCAAAGGCATAAAAAGTGCCCGTTTCCCATGCCAGCTTCTATTCTCCATTGTAAAAGACAAGGCTAACTGGAGGCAGAGGCCAGTATCGGGTCTGTGCAGCTCTGCTGCAGCGGCACCCACCAGTGCCAAGCGAGGTGCTCGCGCTCTGACCTTCAATTTGTCTGCACAGTCAGCCCTGCTCATTTCACCAGTCTTTCTCAGTTAAAGCAGGTCTTTCTGCAGTTATCCCGTCGGTTCTTCCCACACTGCGGGTGCTGCTAAAGTGACAGCTCTTCAGCAGCACGCCATGCTGTTCCAATTTGAGGGAAATGGGGGGTGCGATGCAACAAATGATTCAGTGAGCGTAAAATATGTTGTTCTTTAAGGAATGGATATGTGGAAATTCACCTGCTGTCTGCGTGCCCATTCAGCCTTCATCTCCTTCTGAGAGTAGGAGCCTCCCTGTAGCCGAGCCGTCAAACAAATTCAAGCTAACCGCTAACATCTGGGCTACCTCTGCTCAAAGCACTGTTCCCATCCTGTCTCTGAGTTTTGTTGCATAGCGTCCCACCCCCTCCCTTTTTCGCCGGCTTATCTGCAGCGATATCAGCGGAGTGCGTGCTTTGTTTGCTCTAGGACGTCCATCTGACAGCTCAGCCAATTACCTCTGCAATTTGGGAAGGGTGCCCATACGCTCTCAGGTAATGAGCAGACACCAACCACTTAAAAATGAATGGAAGGAAATCAAAGATGTGACTTGGTATTCCTGCGACGCTCCTGGTGATCTCCATCTGGGCCTAATGTCTCCTGCTTGGTCCATCTCATTCCATCCTACTCTGAAGCTAGTCTCAGTAGGGACATCGGAACATCAGAACATCAGAACATCTACTTGATTTCCATCTTTGCTAAGTTGAGAAAAGAGTACAGAAAGTGCTTATGTGCTACACAAATCTTCTCAACTACATCCCTTCTCTCCAACCATAACCTCCCATTCCCATGAAGCCCTGGATTGGGTTTTTGTGTGACCACCTCTTTTTCTTATGTTGCAGATCAAAGCTGTCTCTTAAAAAAAATATTCTGCCCTTTTACACCAATTATAATGCACATTTCACAATGCTGCTTCACACAAGACTGTAGGCATGCAAGCACACACACACACACACACACACACAAACCACATTAGATATGCTCACCAGCACAATGGCATATTGATACGGACAGGTACACAGAGATGGGGGTCTAATAGCACATCCCATAACCCATTACTGTTATGTGTAACATGGGACTGTAGCATGGCAGTGGGGCATGACATTTAGGTAAATCCAGTTTTGTAGGTTACATTCCCAGATGGAAGACTGACTGGTATCGCCTTGAGCAAGATACTTAACCTGAATAATTTCAGTAAATATCCAGCTCTATAAAATGGCTGTATGTAAAATTAGCATTAGCTGCGTAAGCCGCTGTGGGTAAGAGCATTCTTCTGCATAATTACTGTGCTTGTTGTTTCAGCCGTACAATAAGTGCATACTGCAGGACTTCCTGCTTACAGCACACTTTTCTCAATGTTAAGCCACAGAATAATATGTGAATGAGAGTATCTCAGCACCTTTGAAAGGAACATTAAAACAGAGTGCCTGGCTACAGCTCAGTAGTAGCGAGGCCTCTCTTTCATGCCAGAAATTTGCAGTAAGGCTCTTCCTCCACAGTCTCCATCATCAAACTTTGTGTCACCGTGTATCGCCGCTTGTTCATTGCAAACTGGGTCCTTTTGCGATCATAGCCGGTGTGGTCAGTGTAATTACTTTTCTCGGTGGTGACAGAGTGCAGCTAAATGGGATCATGTCCCAGTTCCTACTCCAGCGGTGTCATTTATTTTACCTTCACTCCATTGCCAATTATCCACAAATGAATACAACTTTCTTACTTGAAAATTGTCAGCAAGAAGGATAGAAACCAACCGACTGGCCAACGTGACCGAAACATGACCTAAAAAAAATTATGTAATGACCTGGCTGAAGGTCACCAATGATGACGAGTAAAGGATGCACGATTTTATGCATTTTAAATACATTTGCAAGGAAAACGGTATTTATTTATTTTGGAATTCTTTCCTCCTGGTAAAGCAAACCCTCTGATGAACCTCACACACAATGCATATTGCTGGCATTACTGTAGTTAGGTACTGTTGACACCCAAGAACTGCGTCTTTGTGTCAATACCTCCCTGTGCTGACAAACAAGTCAAGAGCTTCAGTCTTATCCTGCTAAGCCAGCCTAAGTCCTGAGAAGCAATTTAAAAAGTGGACTTAACACACTGCGCTTAGCCAGATCAAACAAGGTTTGGTGTTTTATAGATTAGGGGGGAGGAGACAGTAAAATCATCATCCTTTGCCTGCAGGTCCAGACCTTTGTTTCTGTAGTATCCTCCTGGGACGGCCCTCTTAATTAATTACAGTAAACCCATAAAGGAAGTGAAGTTTGTACAGGGCTGATATTATCGATTCTTTTTCTTGCTTTTGGTAAATAAAGCTAATTAGATCATCAGAGAACAAGACTTACAGTAATTAACTGCTAACATACCGTACTACCTAGAATATTTATTTTGGCAAATCAAGATCCGTTTTTTTTTTATTTTTATTCTGTGAAAAAATGCCACAGATTTGCAGTAATTACATACAGTACAGTACAAAATGAACAAGTTAATGATAAGACTGGAATACAAGAGGACAAATTGGTGGTTCAATCCTATTCATTAGTGTAGGGCTATCAGCCTTTTGATCTCATTGCTACAATGAGGGTGCATTAAAGAAAGCTCTTCATTTGTCTTTGTCTAATTACAGCATTTCTTTATTTCAGTCCATCAGCACTCAAGCACCATTCTGCCAGATACATGTACACAGACACACACACACACACACACACACACGATTCCACTTAACAAAAACTGAAAGCAAAACTGTTTTTGCAACTGAGAAAATGTGTTCTTATTATTCCATGGGACACTCCATCCCCACCTCACCTAACAAAATCATTTTATGGATTAACCACTACACATACAGATCATTCTAGTATTTGTAGACCCTCTCAATTGCATTGCTTTTCAGACTTGGAGCTAACAGAATTACAGCTGGTCAAAACATTCACTTGCTGTACTATACATCCACGCAATATAGGGCTGAAGGGCTCTAATACTCTCCAGTGAAAATCCTTCCTAATCCAAGGACAAGGTACCATTCTATGGTGGGTTTGGCTGAAATCAGGTCAAACGGGCCATAAGGCCATGTACCACTCACATGCCATCCGAGGGACACAGGGATTCATCTGCAAGCAGGATCCTCTGTTTGCCGTTGATTGTTTGAGACTACAAATGGCCAAAACAGAAAAATATGGGGAAATCATTGGTTGTTCTTGTGTCAAAACCCAGCTAGGAACCAGAGAGTGTGGTGCAAGAGTGCAAAGAATCAATCAACCCATTTTCCAAGCTGGACTGCAACTTCAATGCTTGAGCAAAATACTGCTCTGACCCCAAATATTATCAAATACCCACATGTATAAATGAAGCATTTATGAAATGTACGTTTTTATAATGCACCCTATTTTTTACTGGGAATCCGGATGCAGGATGCAGTGCCGACATTGAGCTTGGGTTGGTGGGAAGCTCCACAGAGGCAGTGAGGATTTTTCAGGAGGTGGATCTTATAGGGTCAGCAGCGTGGAACCTCCGCAATATGCTTCCCTTCATGGTGCGTTTACACATCATGGAGAGAAAGCACACAGTCCTCATGTGCGTATGCACCCCCTCCCTCCCCCATACCTTCTCTTCACACTGCCAGTGGAAGCTCCGTTTGTGCTGTTGTGACAGTTCTAGGCAGCTGGAAAGAAATGCTGTACACTCAGTGAGCACTTTATTAGGTATTTATGAGACTCCTTTGTTCGATTTATTACGTGTTCAGCTGCTGCAGCTTACCCACTTAGAGGTTTGACACATTGTGTGTTCAGAGATGCCCTACTGCATACCACTGTTTTAATTCATGGCTATTTGCGTTACTGTCACCTTCCTGTCAGCTTTGACCAGTCTGGCCATTCTCCTCTGACCTCTCATTAACAAGGCATTTCTGTCTGCAGAACTGCTGCTCACTGGATTTTTTTTTTTTTTTTCGCACCATTCTCTGCAAATTGTAGAGACTGCTGTGCATGAAAATCCCAGGAGATCAGCAGTTTCAGAGATACTCAAACCACCTTGTCTGGCACCAACAATCATTCCATGGTCAAAGTCACTTAGATCACATTTCTTCCCCAATCTGATGGTTGATGTGAACATTAACTGAAGCTCCTGACCCGTATCTGCATGATTTCATACATTGCACTGCTGCCACACAATTGGCTGATTAGATCCATCCATCCATCCATTATCTTAACCCGCTTATCCAGAACAGGGTCGCAGGGGGGCTGAAGCCTATCCCAGCATACATTGGGCGAAAGGCAGGAATACACCCTGGACAGGTCACCAGTCCATCGCAGGGCACACACACCATTCACTCACACACTCATACCTATGGGCAATTTAGACTCTCCAATCAGCCTAACCTGCATGTCTTTGGACTGTGGGAGGAAACCGGAGTACCCGGAGGAAACCCACGCAGACACGGGGAGAACATGCAAACTCCGCACAGAGAAGCCCCGGCCGACGGGGATTCGAACCCAGGACCTCCTTGCTGTGAGGTGGCAGTGCTACCCACTGCACCATCCGTGCCGCCTGGCTGATTAGATAATCGCATGAATAAGTTGGTATACAGTGTAAGTGTACATTTCAGTTATTAAGGTTCATGTGCATGAGAGTGAGTTAGTGAGTGAATGAGTCACTTTCTTTGAAAGAAAAAGGTGGGGGTGACTGCCTAGAACACTATCTCCCATCTCTCTCTCTCTCTCTCTCTCTCTCTCTCACACACACATACACACAGACACACAGTAATGTACGGGTTGGCAAATGAAAGGCTGTCAGTTCTACTCCATTCAGCTGCTGCATCCCTGATTTCAGCACAGTTAAAGGAGGACAGTTGGGTGGTTCAGGGTGAGTTCGGCACACAGCGGAGGCTCTGATTGCTGTCTGCGTGCATCTTCGCCTCCTCCCACTAAACCCTGAATAGAAAAGGCTAATGAGCAATCACAGCATCTGTTTCCCTCTCCTGTTTTTCCTGTGTCTCCCCCCAGAAACAGGCAGCAAACACTGTTTCCTGAAGCTAGCGCAGAACCGCCAACCATCTAGTGATTGTGCTGGGCTCTGTTCTGAGGGTTTTTTTCTGATTTGTTTGTGTTTCATTACACCGTTAACCACAGGACAAACAGGTTACAGATAATAGCACAAATCTGAATGCACATAAATGCTTTCAGAGAAAGTGACACGAAAATGCACAAAGCTTTTAACAGCGATCGCTGGTTAATGTGTGGCCTTTCTAAAGTGTGTCCATTCTGGGAATTAATGAGTTAAAAAACTACAGCAGGGATGGATTGAATGGGTGGATGTTTGTTAACAAGGAATGCAATTACACAGATTAAGACGGGACATCAGTCAAATGCTGGTCCCTGGTTATTAACTTGCTAATGAATTCATTTGATTATTAGTTTATTTTGAGGCAGTCATATAAGGCTCACTTCTTCCATAATTGGAACTGACTCTTTAGTTAATAGGACATGAAGTAGACTGTGGATGGGTTTAAAGCTAGCACAGAGTGATGGCTTTCTATGCCGATAGTAGTTCATTCCCTATTGCCCTGTAAAAAAACAGCCCCCATTAATCCCATTCTGCTGTTTCCATCTTTTATGTGCGGATGGGGTATGTTAAGAACTTGTCAATGTGAATGAGGGTCAATGACCTGATCTGTTCATGTGTGTGCCTGCAAGCACGCACACAGACACACACACACGTGAACACACGCACACACACCGAAACCCCTTCCTCACTCCCTCTGTCCACACATAACGAAGATTACTGTAAGAGAAAAACAGAGCCTATTCACTTAATACACCATAGCAATCACATTTCATGTTTCAGGGTTCTGAATGAAATTACTATGCCATGCTGCACTGCTTTGGCTCTCTTTGAAGGGGAGAAAGCGGGAAACAGCATTCTTACTGCCTTCAAGCATCCATTTGGTCAGTGGTGAGATGGGGGAGGGGTAATGGTAAAACGCTCTACAATTGATGCCTAATTAGTATCACCCTTTCAGCAATTTCTCTCTTTAATATTTCCCCCTTTTACTTTGAGCAAAAAGCTAATTAAAGAGGAGATATTGGATACGGCCGCGTGCGTTCTTTAATGGAGGAGTCTCGGACCCTGAATGAGACTGCCGAGGTGGAACGGCGGAGGATACAGCACTCGACGAAGGAAAAAGTCAGAAGGCCAGAAACAAGAACGTAAGCTGGGAGCTGAAGGGCCAACAGTGTTCCCTCAAGCAATTATTTGAATCCCAGGAAAGCTAATGCCTTACCCAAACAGTGCCCACATTGGTTAAGTCAGCTGTCACTCAGCCGCTAACACTACCACAGAAACGCCACACACGGCTGCCGGGGACGGCTGTCAATTTGCGGCAGAAGATTTCTCCCCCTCACAATTAATCAATGCACTTAAAGGCTCTGGGGAAGATAGGCAAACATTAACATGACACAGGCTGAGCTGTGTAAAATACAGGGTACCCCACAGAACCAGACACTGACTAATAACAGACAACTAACTGTGACTACTAACCAGGCCCTGCTCCACTAACACACTGGGGGGTCAGAGTTCATACTGTGTCATTGGACCATGGTATGTGATAGAGGTTACTTTCACATTCTGACATCCTCATTCCTGTCCCTTCCACAAACAGGCAGACACTTGGGCTTCTACAAACAGGCAGACACTTCCCGGGAAAGCTTGGGCTAAGCTCGCCTTTATTCTCATGAGCAAATGTACGTGACTTTGGAAATAATGCAAAACAAGAACATACAGTATGTAGCTATTATCTATTACCACTGCCTGTGCCACTTAATCATCAGAACATATGTTCAAGTTATTAATTGAAGAGATGGCTTCCAATATTATAAGCTCTGCTTCATTACCTGTTCCTTCTGTAATGCACCTTCCGTAAATAGCACAAGGAGAAACATTTTTTTAAGTTCTAGGTCCCCAAAGGTGGACCGAGTATTGTTAAAAACATTTGGAGGGTACTGGGTGAAATGCCATGGGCTGATAAAACACTAGAGCCATCCCCAGTGGTGCTTTCAGCTCCAGGCTCAGCTTAGAGAGATGCACTGCAGACCTCTCGGCTTTGCAACCACGATCAGCAGGGAACTCATAACCTCTCCTGTCCAGCTGCTGTCTGCGGCGGTGAGATGGGATAAGAGGATATCCCACACAACACCGGGATATGAATTGAGGCCGCGGTTTGTAGCCTGCTATGACAAATGCCCGTGGGGCAGGGGGGAGGCTGGCAATCCCCTTAAAGTGAGATCAGAAGCCATTGTGTAGCACAGAGTAATGACGCTGGCTGGAGGGTGAGAGGAGCCTACTGTGCAAGGAGCCTGAGGTGCCACAGCTGGGAGAGCACAGAGGAGGCTAATCTCTCTCGCTCTCTCTCTCTTTCTCTCTCTCTCTCCCTCTCTCTCACTCTCTCTCTCTCTCTCTCCCTCTCTCACTTACACACACGCACACACACACACACTGGCACCCCATAGCTCAGGGACCACTCCTTTCCTTCAAAAGGACCTTTTGGGAGAGTCACCAAATGGACCGTAAAGTGTCCTGCAGGCATCAGGGAGAAGGAGAGTAAAATCACACCGACAAAGAAAATGTTTGTGCTTGCAAAGAAAACCCTGATTTCTTTTTTTTTAATGGGTATGGAAGTAGAATTGCAGGCGACAGACAAATATAAAAAGCAGACAAACAAATGTATGCCAATAGCATGTGGTTGAAGGTGTAATCATTAGAGATTTTGGATTAGGATAGAGGTATTAAAAAAGAATCCCACAGCATGTGCCAGTTCATCTGACCAGTAAACAGGCGTGCCATCTCTGTCTGTCTGTCGATCAGGATGATGGAGTCTAAGAGCATGGAGGTGCTGTGTAGACTGGGTACCCCTCCATCTCAGTGTCTGTGAACCTGGGGTTTGTGTTCTGTGTACCACTTCTCTCCCTCTACATCACAGAAGACTGTCATTAGCTACACAATCCCAGGTTTTTCTGTGTGTGTGTGTGTGTACAAATGTGTGTGTGTGCCTCTGTATGTGTGTGTGAGTGAGTATGTGTGTGTGTGTGTATGCGTGTGTGAGTGTGTGCGTGTGTGAGTGTGTGCGTGTGTGTATGTGTGTGTGTATGTGTGTGCGTGCGTGCAGCCTATGTGTGTGTGTGAGGGGAGGCTTAAGCTTTACTGTGCTGGTGTTTAAAGCTGTTTTTAATGGAAGTATGCTGCTTGGTTAAGAAACGATATGAACAAATACATAAATATGCAGGAGCAAAAGAAAAGATCATAGCAGCGTGTTTATGTTTTCGATTGTGCATTGGAATTTGTCGGTTGGATAGGTAGGATAGTTGGTAGTGAGACTCTAATTCAGAGATCCACACATACAATACATGGGACATAAAATAAAGCAAGCAACTAAACATACATATGTGTCCCTGGAGAATATCCATGTTAAATTTATTCAAGAAGTTTACTGGTAATGAACTCAGAGTTTCTCTAGAGGAAGATACATCTTTTTTTAATGAACGCTACGATACCATCGTCTCAGGGTAATGCCACAGCTCTAGGGTCTATATTAATTAGTAATGGTTAAATAAACTGTAGATTCATTCATTATAGAAGATGTTATGTTACCTTGATGCAGCTGTAATCCGAATGGATATATAAAAAACCCTGTTCACAGGACCGACAACTTTCGGGCTCATGTACATCACTTGCAAAACCACTGAAGGGAAAATATTTAAATTTTGCATTTAATTGCTCAGACATCTGGTAGCTGTTTGAGTAAATAAACTGTATGGGGAAAGAATACAAATCATCCAATGTCTCCAGTATCTCAACATACAATTTCTCAAGTCTCTCCACTCCTTAGTCATATATCACTGTATGTTCCAACACTGTTATCTCAAGTTTTTTTTTTTCTGTATTGAATGTTCCCTGCTGCTACTAAACCAACAAAAGGCGTTCTGCACTGTTATTTTTGCCGGATCTTTTCGTTATCAATACAAATGGGTGGGCTATAATAGGCAACGTTTGGTGTAGCAAATATTTAGCTTATGGCACGAAGTGATTTTGTTGGACAAAATATTTTTAAATGAAAAACATTAGCTGACATAGGCTTACTGGCACAGACTATCACTTACACGCTATCCAAATCGATGATCGTAAACCCACACTGAACCTACGTTGCTTTCCATTTCAGCACCACGTCTAACAAATGCACTCCTCTCCATTCAAACCGTCTGACGTCCAGTGAGCTCAATGCATCCTTACTGAAACGATCACAAAATCAGAGCGCGTGCTGGCTGTATAGGGTATTCTTCAATTTGTCACCCGTAAGGTATGCCGGTCTGTCATCTAAACGAATAAGTAAACTCGCACTATTGGAGGTTGGAGGTATAAAAACAATGACAGTCTCTGTTGCATCTGTTAGCGTAAGCAATGTCCGTGGATCAACCTTCTCTTTAGGATTTCAAAATCAATTCAGCATGTTTAGTAATCACCTCCAATGGAAGCGTAGGCTACGTGTTTTTAAAATAGAAAACAAACCATTTTTAATAATTATTTAATAATTTAACTTCCACGGTACTGTTTAAATACACTTTTGAGTCATACAATTACGATATTCCTGTTTAATGAATAGTTGTTTATTATTATTATATTATTTTCCGTTGTGAGTGGTGTGATACCTACAGTGTTCACACATCATATTGCCCAATGCTGGCGGGCTGTCGTTAAAATCAGGAAAAAGATACGATGCTAAAAAACAAACAAAAAAAACCAAAACAACTTGCATGGCGTAGACTAATAGCCTAGCTCGCAGCTCGCTAATTGAACTAACACAAATACATAAAACAAAATGTAATCCAAAAGCCTTTCAACTTTCCCAAAATGATATGCCAACAACATATTCCCAAAATTCCTGTCCTAATTAAACATTGTTGGGTTATTTTAATACAAGTCAAACATGAATGGACAACAGTCGATTCTATCTCTTCATAATAATTTATCTTGTTTCTTTATGCTAAGGTACTACAAACCTATTTGCGATCATTCTTTGCATGCGTAACCTACAGCCGTAGCCTCCGTCTCATGGAACTTCACAAAATAAAATAAAAACGATGTGCCTGAAATTAAAAGCGCGTTAAATGTTAAACTGAATATTCTTACCGTCCACGGCCATGGCAGGTCTCTGTGTAGGGTGTCTCTCCGTGATCTTCTTTTAGAAATAGCCTCCCATGCTTTTCGGTTTCTGGCAACTAGAAAGTGGACGGTTTTGCACTCGTGTGTGTCCTCCGGTGAGACTGCTGTGCCTAGGTTGACGCGTAGCCCTACCTCTGACTACCCAAGCACTGCCTGTCTCAGTCTGACTCGACTCCCCACCGTTCATTCACTTTCATAAAAAATAAATAAATAAATAATACGACTGACCGGAAACACTTTCAATTTAACTCCTCCCCTTAATACCTGACCGCCTGAACCGATGACGGATGGTCAGTTACAAGCGCTCTATTAAAATAATCCAAGCATAATTCAATTGTTATGCATCATTTTGTTTATTCGTCCAATGAAAACGAGCGTATGGAAAAATCATTCATGGTTTAAATATTAATTTAGGCGCATCTAGCAGGTTGTGAGTACCTGTGATTAGGTAGGTAGTGAAATTAAGTGACAGATAAACTTCAGATTAAAATACCACATTTTTTGGTTAAAATTTTTAGAAGTTTATTACATTTCGGAAAAATGGGTGTTCATCCAGGTTTTTTTTTTTTTTTTTGGTTACCAAACACCTACATTCGCTAATTAGCACAATTATTCAGCTAGGGGGTAGAAATAATTTGTGAAATGACCTGGCTGAGATGATTGGTGGAAAAAACGCATGGCATGATCTTTACTTTCTGACCCCGGGACTTTCCACCCTTATTTAGGTAGCTTGTTTTAGAGGAAAATTAGAATAAATTAAATGCATGGTCAAGTCAGTCTAATGTTAACATCTGCATTGAAATAGTTAAGTTTTAAGCGATATATTGCATTTTAACAAGTAATTATGGCCAAATGACTTTTCCAAACACCCAAACCTATGATTGTCATATTGTTTGTAGAGGCTGAGTTTCCCCACGGAGGATAATTTAATCTTGGCTCTGAATAAAATCAAATTTAGAGAAATTCTGCTGCATCTTTTGAATTTGCTTTCATCGTCTGTGTTGACCAGAGCCCCAATACTGTAGAGTAGGGGTTTCCATCCTTTTCAGGTGCAGGGATTCCCACCAAGGCTCAAATGCATCCGGGGGACCCCCATCGTAAGTTAAAAGGGCTACATTAAAAAAACAAAATTATGTTTTGAAATATTTTCTCAAATCTTTATACATTACACATCACATCTAGCTAGGAACCCACTATAGTACCTTCAAGGGCCCCCAGGGGTCCACAGACCCCCTGTTGCAAACCCAGGCTGTAGAGAACACTGCTGGGGGAAGTCATTTTAGGGCCCTCTCCCACTGTTAAATAAATACTCATTCCACTGCTCCGGTCAGATTCACAGTTCTGGTGTGAAGGAAAGAGATTACTGCCTCAGCTGAAAGAACTGCTCTGGGCTGAGGCACGAGACAACTGCTCCACCACAACAAAAGGTGCCATGCCCGGGAGGCAGCATGCACGTGCCTGTGTGTGGATGATAAGTTCTTCTTTAATAATGTAAACAAGGCCCCAGCTGGGGTTTGACCTCATAAAATCATGTCTTGGGTTGTATGCAGGGAAATGAAAAACAGTGGGTTAAATAAAAGAGAAGACTCACATTGACTATGCTGAACTGGGTATAAAGGTGACATTATATTGGATTTTCAAAAAAGGACACTTTTGACACCATAGGTCATATGCAAATTTTAAACATATTATAACTGTCTATTAATAACCTGGGTGAAAAGGCTACAAAAATCCAATTACCTCATATAACTCATATAAATATGGTTCACTTAGTGTTTCATAAGCGGAACCTTAGTTATCCCTATGTGAACTTTGGAGGGAGAGGTAACATTCAGGAAAATTCTGATTTATGGCTGTGCCACCATATCAGAAAATAAGATTGAATTAATATTGTAGAATAATAGCATACGAATGAGGTACGATGCAGTGGCATGTAATGTAAATCTTGATTAAGGTTCCCATGTATGAATAATATTAAAGAAACATCAGACTGTGTTATTTGGAGGAGATGGCATCTGCACTTTAAAATCCAATCATACTCTCCTCCAGAAGGGGCAGACCAATGGGAAAATGACTGAGAAAAAATGGTCCCAGTTAACGACAGATAAATGATTCTCTGACAAAAACACACTGGCTTAACTGTGTCCAGCCTGTACGCTGCACCCTCTGCATTACCCTAGAGATAGATTGTGTTATGAGAGATGGGCCCATTGCACACAGCTGGCTCTTACATTTCAATAATAGTTAGGCTTATTGTCCACATAACTGGTTCAATTTTGGCCATTGTGATAGAATTTTGATCACAGGCAGGTGGCAATGTCCAGTTTAATGTTATTTACAACATTGTATTAATAAATGGAGCCGGTTTCAGGGATAGGCAGACAACAGTGCTGCTCTACTGCTCCTACTACTGCTACTACTGAGTAGTTAAAATTCTCCCCAGAGCCAGGGAAACAAGAATATGCAGAACAAAGGACTGACTTTGTTACAGAAAGAAAGACACACACACACACACACACACACACACAGGAGCCGAGCGGAAGTGATGGAGGTGTCAGAACCCGGGCGGTTGCAGAATGCTTGAAATGGACTGAAAGATCATAACACTTAACCACCCTCTGCCTACTCCCATGGATAGTATCATTTCATTTACGCGACTATTCCTAAAGATGGATAGCAAGTTAGGCTCCGACTACATAACAGACGACTAATTAATGTTTTATCACATTATGTTGCCTCATATGGAGGCAATCCATTCCAAAGCTTCCATTTCCATGGCAACAACAGACCACAAAGAACAAAGTTTGCACATGGACATACTAGGGCCATTGATTTTCTCGCCTGCTCTGCCAAAGCTGGTGGCACATTGAATGGCAAGCATTGACTTGGCAGTGAGCTCTGCAGTGGGATGGCACTGGGGGTCAAATGCCAGAAGCTCTCGCTTAGAGACCTTGGGAAATGCGGAACCGCGAAGCGATGTCAATGAAAAGAGCATGCAATTTGTGTTTTTATATCGGGAAATCATTCATGCTGTCCGGAATGTATTTATTGCATCACCCTAAACTCTTCGTGCCAGTGCTGGTTAGGTGCGCTTCATATATTCAGAGAGTGCAGGAAAGATGACAGAATCCATTTAAGAGATATATTCCTGTTTCTCTTTCCTCCTGTGTCCGATGCGGGAATGTGTACGGGGAGATAGGACAGGAATAGTGTTGCCATTCTGCTCACACGCCAGGCCCAGTCAGTCTTATGCAAATCGATCGCCTTAACGGTGGCAAGTTCTGCAGTCGTTTCCAAATGCACTTTCTGTTTATCTGCAACCCTCATTTCAAAGAACACAGCGTGGACTGGTAGCCAGTTCATTGGGAAGGCAATTCCAACCCCAGACTGACGGCAGGAAATGCGGCACGGTGGCTAGCCCAACCATAACTTTCAGTGTTTTGATATGGTGATAAGATAAAACCTGTTTCTTTTTTTTAGACTCACAAACAAAAAAACAAGCAAAATGAAAACATAATCTACTTTTAAAAAAACAGTTTGTATGAATGGGACCATGAAAGGCTATTCCACATAACGAAAGCATATATGAGCGCATGGCAAACTTGTAAATGCTAACTTCACACAAAATGAAATGCATCTCAGGTGACGCTAAAAGGAAGCATTTTGAATGTGTCATTCCCTGAGTTAGTATCATATTTCAGATAATTCATTTTCACCTTGCCTTAAAATGTCAAAATCAATTAACTGGACTGTAAGAAATGTATTTATTTATTTCTTTATTTTTTGTATGTATTTCAATAAATGCGGTATAATTAATCTTGCTTTAAATTCCAACTTTTGTAGATCGGTTTCACTATCTTAATGATTTAGATGCATATATCCCCCATCTCGCTCCCATGAACAAAGGCTGAATTGTAAATCTGGTCAATGGCAATGATCTGATGGTGTAGGGTGATGTCTTTAGTGCAATGAAAGCCAAGACAATCTGGCAAGCAATGTTGATGGTTCTTCGAGGCTTTTACAATTTTATTTAATTTATATTTTTGATACCCTCCCTGGAGCTATTTGTAATGCATTTTGGAACCCCCCCCCCCCCCACACACACACACACACACAGAAACATACACACACACACCATCCTCTGGTAACGGAGTAACTGAAGGATGCCATATTTCCATGAATTTCATCCGGCGGCATGAAATCTGTCACTGTCAATGCCAAGGTCTGCTTAGGAGAGCTGTTATCCCATACCCGTCATAGAGCCTCTGATAACAGAAAAAGCATTATACTAACACGAGCGAAGAAATAAATACAAGGCCTCTTGTACAAAATATCCATCATGTCAAAATAATGTCCTGAAGCATCCTGATACAAAACACATCAGTGTTAGATGCCATGGTCGATAATCTATTTTATCAGGATTATAACTGCCCCCCCCACCCACACACACACTCACAAAATAATAATAAAATCAGACTCTTGTTCAGAACACATACAAATAATAGTTGGTGAAACTTAGTTCCTCTCAGTCAAGAGTCTGCGATCCTCTCTGTAAAAGTAAAAAGAAGACTACACAGCTTGTGTAGTGCAGGTTGTTAGCCAGGTGAGCAACTCAGTGGAAAATGGGAAAAGTATGAGGGAACAAATTAATGCACACACACACATACACATGCACACACACTCGGTAACCTGTGTTCTTGTGCATTATATTCTAGCTAATACTGCATATTACATGATTAAATGGCTGGTCTGCCAGTGTGAGTGATGAGAAAGTGGGAGCACAGAGACCCTGTCAGACACATGGCAGGTGGCAGCAGCGGTTTGAATCCCGAATTTGAGCCCCTCCTTCCCTCCTGTCGCTGCAGCCACGCTCCTCTCAGGGAATCTGCTTCCTGTCAGGCAGAGGTGTGATGGGTGGGACACCCAGACCTGGAACATGTGTTCCCCTCGGGGGAGGGTCTGTGCACCAGCACCTGCAGCTGTTTGGGAAGGTGTCAAACAATGCCTGGCTTGGTAACAGCTTTCACTCACTTTAACCAGAAAGTAAGTACTGGAAACTATGTTAATTCCACAAAAGTCCATGAACAACCTGTCTTTTTCATTACTTTATATTTGGAGCTTGCAGAAGTATGCACACATAAACTCAGTGATCACTTTATTAGATAGACCTATACACCAGCTTGTTGATGCAAACAAGCCAATCATGTTGCAGCAACTAAATGCATAAAAGCATTCAGATGTGGTCAAGAGGTTCAATTGTTGTTCAGACCAAATGTCAGAATGGGGAGGAAATGTAATCTAAGTGACTTTGACTGTGGAATATTGTTGGTGCCAGGCAGAGTGGTTTGAGTGTCTCAGAAACTGATAATCTGTGATCAGTCTCAAGAGTTTGTAGAGAATGGTGCAAAAAAACTAAAAACATCCAGTGATGTTTCAGTGACACATTGTTAACGGATGGTGCAGTGGGTTGTACTGCCGCCTCAAAGCAAGAAGGTCCTGGGTTTGAATCCTGGTCGGCTGGGACCTCTCTGTGTGGAGTTTGCATGTTCTCCCTGTGTTCGTGTGGGTTTCCTCCGGGTACTCTGGTTTCCTCCCACAGTCCAAAGACTGATTGGAGAATCTAAAATGCCCATGGGTATGCATGTGTTAGTAAATGGTGTGTGTGCCCTGTGATGGACTGGAGACCTGTCCAGGGTGTATTTCTGCCTTTCGCCCAATGTATGCTGGGATAGGCTCCAGCCCCCTTGCGACCCTGTTCAGGATAAGCGGGTTAAGATAATGGATGGATGGATCTTTAAAAAATAATCTTCATGAAAAATGTTTATACCTGTTAAATTAAATTAAAGACAGCCTGTGACAACTGTGAAACTGTAGACCACATGTAAGATACTGGAATCTATCATTAGAGAGGAAGTGGAATTATTTATTGAAAATAATGACATTCTAAGGGGTAGCCAACATGGTTTTCGTAAAGGTAGGCCAAGCCTGACAAAGCATTTGCCATTCTTTGAGGAAGCTCCCAGGTGTTTTGATGTTAGGAGGGCTTATGATATTGCATATTTAGATTTCCAAAAAGCATTTGATCAGGTACCGCATGACAAACTCATTATCAAAATGAGGACGGTAGGAATTACAGGAGTCAAGTGGGTTGGGAACTGGTTATGGGATAGAACATAGTCCCACAGGGTTTGATACTTGGGCCACTGTTCTTCCTCGTTTACATAAATACATAGACAGAGGCATTGAAAGTACTTTAGTTACATTTGCAGATGGTACAAAACTAGGAGGTTTATTTAACAGTTTGGAATCTACTAAAGTAATCCAGAAGTGGTTGGAAACCTGGTAAATGAAATTCAATATAACTAAATGTAAAGTTTGGCATGTGGGAAATGAAAACATAAAGCAGGATTACTTTCTGGGTGGTACAAAAATGGAAAGTGCTCAAGTTGAAAAAGACTTGGGGGTAATAGTTGATCAAAACCTTGTGTGGTAACAGTAAAAAAGGCCAAATCTAAGTATAAATCTAAGCAAGTTATACTGACCTTATACAATACTTAGACCACACTTGGAGTCCTATGTGCAGTTCTGGGGACTGCACTATAAGAAAGATCTTGAGGTGCTGGAAAAGGTTCAGAGAAGGGCAACAAGATCGATTCCATGTGTATAAAAGATAATGTTATGAGTTATGAGGATGAACTTAAGATGCTTACTCTCTTTAAGCTTAGTAAAAGAAGACTTGGGGAGCTTTAAAGGCATTAACATATGCCTTTAAACTATAAGCGATTCTTCACGATGAGTTCGCTTAGCAAAATGGGAGGGCACAATTGGAAATTGGCTAAGGATCAAATCTGCACAGATTTTAGGAAGTATTTTTTCAAACAGAGAGTGGTCTCTGTGTGGAATAGCTTGCCAAGACATGTTGTGGAGGCAGAAACACTGGGGGTGTTCAACACCAGACTTGATACGGTTTATTTAGCTTTTAGGCAAACTCAGTAGTATGTAGGAAAAGGTGAGCATTGCTGGACTGAATGGCCTGTTCTCGCCATGAATTTATGTGATGTTATGTCATGCTAACATACAAAATCATAATAGCATTTGTCTAGAAAAATCCAAAGTCATGTGAATGTTTATAGTATGTGTCATTTAAGCAGCATGCTAAGCTAATTCACAGATTTTAGTTGGCTTGCCACATCCTGTGCACAAATAGGCATAAAAGTCAGCTAGGAAGATCTTATGATGGTTTAATTTAGCTATCTACATACACATATAAGTGGCATACAGACACCTTAGACAATGTAATGCATACTGTTAGTATAGTAGGCTCTGTGATTTATGTTAAAAGCACATTTCATAAATTACAAATCATATGGTGACTACCAGTTTAAGAACTTATCTCAAGTTCATTGGAAACAATAAGCTGTTTTCTGAAATATGACCAATACTTTCATTTCAATTAGAATTTATCATACACATGTCTAATAGGAGCTTGTGATTCATTTCTGTGCAGAAAAGGTCAGTGTTTCACAATAAGACCCTGGGAAGCCCGTTTGGCAGAATGAAACAAGTGCATAAAATAGTGTGTCCTTCTTCCCTTCATCACACTGCCCAGGATTCCTCACAATAACAAACAAGGTTCACACTTTCTGAGCGCTGATGAAAGATCAATAACGCAGGACCTCCCAGCAGTACGTACACGTAAAGCACTAATCTTGGACTGCCCACAGTCCAGAATCAAATTGTAGCCATACTACTGCTGACTGTAGCAATAAATCCCTGGAACAATGCATAATTGCCATAATTAATGTTGCACAAGGATGGAGAGCATGATTCGGCTCAATCTACTCACCTCATTATGCAAGAGTAATTCCTTTGGTTGATCAGATGCCTGCACACACATAAATGACTGTGCTGCTTAGCTGGTGGACTGCCAAATGAAAAGAAGCGGTTGGTAGTTGTTGGCAGCACTTGCTTTGGAGGAGAAATGTGCTTGTATGTGCTCTACTGAATTAACAGAGGACACTGCAGTGAAAAAAAAGAAAACGTCTAACTGAAAATTAGTAGAAAAAACTTCAGGTAGTAGAGAAGTAGAGAATGGGGGAGAAATATTGGCTGTGATCAACCCAGGTGGATAAAAGGTTGGTACATGCAAATCATTTTCTTGAGTGACACATTAAGGACTCAGAGACAACAGCCAAACTTTCAACTTTACTAGAGTTTACTGTCTGATAAAATACATTTGGGCATTCTATCATTTAATTATTTATTTGGGAGACATTTAGAAGCGGCCCTGCGATGGACTGGTGACCTGTTCAGAGTGTATTCCTGCCTTTCGCCCAATGTATGCTGGGATAGGCTCCAGCCCCCTTGCGACCCTGTTCAGGATAAGCGGGTTAAGATAATGGATGGATGGATGGCATTTAGAATTGGCATCAGACAACCGCAAATAATGGTATAGCCAGAACTATAAAACTCATGTAGGCAAACTACTGATTCAGATGCCAGGTGAGTTTGTTTCTTTCAGAATTGTGTTAGTACATATCTGGGTGCATAAACATATCATCTGTGAGTTGCCTGGGGCAAAGGTGTCTTCTGAAGAAAGCTTTTTTATGTCACTTTTGTAAGATAATAGCTTTTTATCTGACAATGTTAGATTGGATTGACCCCTTATAATTTGTCATAATTTGGAATTATATCATTATGTCATCTTCAAAGTATGAAATCAATTAACTTCCTTCTGTAAGAATCACTGTTTCATCATTTGCATAATTGTTTTGGCCTCATGTGCCCTTTTGTTGTTCTTATCCTAATGCACCAAGTGCTCTAGATCAATACAATTCCAATTGGCTATTTGTTACCTAAGCAAACACTTTCAGGCTACTTTAATGAGGTGAGTACAATAACATTTACTGTTGTCCCTTTACAAGGACACTGCACCTTTCTGCATCCCAAAGAAAGATCATTTATACATTTCCTTAGAAAAACTGTTTTTGAAATACAGAGTGACATGCTTATTAAAGTGCACTCCTTATTTTTTAAATGGCAGACGATAATTGAGTGCAACAGCGAGAAACCTGTGATTCTCCATTATTTTAAGACATAAATCAGACAAACAATCCTTTGTCAGGGAGAGAGAGAGAGAGGCTTCAACTTGCCCTATTTTTAATCTTTTCTGGGCCTGGTAATGTGGCTAAAGAAGAAGCCCTCATTTCATCCAGTCATTAGATCAATAAATCAACAGCCTCAAATTGTGCATGGGTGCCTGGGAATGAGTCTCTTTCCTACACTGGCTTTTTTAATCAATACAAAGTAAACACAAGTAGGCTGGAGGAAGAGGGATGGCACATAGGCTTGGTTGTCTTTAGCTCTCATCATTCAACACCAGTTGGTGCTAAATTGCAATTAATTGTGATAGATTAACAGTTAAAATTTCAAAATGGAATGTTTTTCTTTCTCTTCATTTGTATTGCTGGAAAATGGAGTGATGCGTGTTCAATGCACATTGTCATTTGCCCAGCTCATGCAGTGACTTGGCACAAACTGAAGCGAATAGTCACGCGACACTTCATGACTTCGGTGCAGCACTTTTCACTGCGCTAGCCACAGCCTTCTCCATATGCGTTACTCACAGTCTGACAATATTTCATTACCAAATTAGATTTAAGCAGCCGAAGACATGTGCAATTGTTACAAATGGCATTTCCGTTCTCTGTGCTGCCAAATGTAGCTGAGCCATTCTGCCGTTTCCCCCCAAGAAGTATGACCATTTTCCGTGAACGATTTTGCAATTTTCTGTACTCAAACCTGGAACTGGATGGAATTAATCATGAACATATTCCATAAACATCTTCAATCATCAACGTGTCCCTGTGAGCTGCAGATGACCACAGTGCATTCTGGGTATGGTTGTCATTTGCATTCTTATCCTTGCCTTACGTTCAATTTTTGTGCAAATGAAACATTCAGTGTTTTTTGTTTACCCAGGAGAGCTATAAATATGCTGAGCTTTTTTTGGCACCAATGAACCTTTGAAATAAATCTCACTGCTAGATCGACTCCCACTATACAGGTCACCACCCTATTCAGATGCAGCTAAGCCAAAGTCTTCTTTGTCTCTTATATCAAGACAGAAAGTGAGAAGTGAAAAATTCTTGCACACTTAAAATATAAAGAAAAGATCAACAATTGCAAAAAACTTTGTCTGTTTTGAAACTCTGTCATTGTATGTTAAAGATTTACATAATGCATGAGACAACAAAGGGGTATTTTTTATACTGGTTCATTGTTCAAGGTTACATTCAGAGGGAGCACAGCCATATATTCCTCAGGTACACATCAAAGGGAATGATTAGATTCCTGAACTAGACCTCTTTGTCTTTTTTCAGTGTCTCAGCCCCGAAGCCCAGAGACATGATTAATTCTCAACAGCTACACAACCTAGTCCTGTCACAGCAAAGTTTGGTGAGTGAATGAACGAGAGTGGGCGAGAGTAATAGAGAAAGCAAGCAAAAGAGAGAACTGCAGCCAAATAGGAGAAAGCTCTCTCTCCCTCTCCCTCTCTCTTCATCACTCTCTCTCTCTCTCTCTCTCTCTCTCTCGCTCCCTCTCTCTATCGTGCACTCTCTCTCTCGCTGACAGGAGACACAACTGACAGATCTCTTCTGCCTGGCCAACTGAAAACATTTTTACTTGTTTGCACATTGCACCATTGCTTTTATATTAAATCTCTGACAGCATGAACTGGTTTCTTGTATTCTAACAAATGTCCCCAAATCCCTCTCCGTGCTACAAGTTATCTCTCTCTCTCCACAGCAGCACAATATGGTGAAACTAACTTTGTTTTCCCCATGTTGCTTTCTCCCCCAATTTAGAAAGCCCAGTCGCAGTTGTAAACTACTGCAACATTTGGCAGCAATGCTCTGTCAATTCAGCAGGGCACACACCACAGAACGCATATCCTTCAATATGTGTGCAGCCAGTAGCTGCTCCTTTTTCATCTGCAAACCAGCATTAGCCTGTGCAGTCACTGTGCTAGAGGAAAGCACAGTATGCCAATTTGCTCAGCTTGTGCAAGCAGATTGCCTGATTGACAAGAGGAATTGATATTGAGCAATGAGGCAGAAAATACACGGTGAACAGCTCTCCCTCCCTGGGTCACACAATGGGCCATAATGGCTCCACAGCATTATTCCATTAAAAATAAGTACCTCACCTGGATAAGTCACTCAGGACATGGGCATTTTAGAACAGTCATTTAACATGAATAGACACTTACACTGTATGAGATACATATTTACTTGGAAGATGGAATTAGGTTCCCATAGTTGGTCCCATAGAATCAACCTATGTATTTATTTTTTATTCTAATTGTGTACTGTAATTTCTATGTGTGAAAATGTGTCTGTAAATTTCAAAACACTATTTTACAGGATAAGAAGGACTCCATCTTCAGTGCATGTCACGACCTTAAGGTATAGCTATAATATACACACACTACGCACTTTATTAGGAACATTTTTACTTTATTACACCTACTTATTCATGTGATTATCTAATCAGCCGAGTGACAGCAGAGTAATGCATACAATCATGTAGATATGGGTCAGGAGCTTCAGATAATGTTCACCTCAACCATCAGAATGGGGAAAAAAAGTGTATCTAAGTGACTTTGACCGTGGAATGAGCAGAGTAATGCATACAATCATGTAGATATGGGTCAGGAGCTTCAGATAATGTTCACCTCAACCATCAGAATGGGGAAAAAAAGTGTATCTAAGTGACTTTGACCGTGGAATGATTTTTGGTGGCAGACAGATTGGTTTGAGTATCTTAGAAACTGCTGATCTCCTGGGATTGTCATGCACACTACTCTCTAGATTTGGAAAGAGTGGTGCAAAAAACAAACAAAAATCCAGTGAGCAGCAGTTCTGCAGACAGAAACGCCTTGTTAATGAGAGAAGTCAGAGGAGAATGGCCAGTCTGGTCAAAGCTGACAGGAAGGTGACAGCAAAGCAAATAACCACACATTACAACAGTGGTATTCAGAAGAGCATCTCTGAACACACAACGCATCATCACTGTAATAGGCTAGGCTACAGCAGTAGAAGTAAAAAAAAAAAGTCTAATAAATACCTAATAAAGTGCTCTGTGAGTGTATATAGACTGTGACACCCATCGAAACCAATGAGGGGAAATTCCGCCACACGGGGCAGCAGTTCCGCTCATTCCTACATACTTATTTGTGTCCTTGGTCACATGCACAAGAAGAAAGCGCAGGGTAAATTATGTGCCTCGGCAGATGAACCAATGAAAAACGCTTGGGAAGTTGCCAAAGGAGGACTCAATGATTTTACGTCAGAGCATTTCTTGGGGGGAAAAAAAACGTCTCTATCTTTGTCCTGAGTACTAAAGAGAAAAGAAATCGGACCTATGAAGAAATAATTACAAAAATAATAATTGAACATCAGTATATGAAAAGGAATATTTTTAATTTGGTGTCAAATATTAATGGAGTCCAATGGGAAAAGGCTTTTTGAGCAAAAATATAGGTATCACTAGGGGGCGATCTGGGAAACTAATACATGGAAATGGGCCCCTTGGTTGCGGTGGTATATTGGGAGTGCAGACACTTCCTGTACAACATCAGGAGAATCTGCCTATCCCACCCACTCCAGCTCTTAGGCCAGGGGCTGATCAGTTCCTGTCTGGATAACTGCAGCTTCCTCATTGCAGGTCTCCTTGCCTTGCCATTAGACCTCTGCAGCTGAGTTTATCTTTCAACTTTTTTCACATCTACAGAGAACGATAGGCTATATTTAAGCACTCTATATCAGCAGTGATAAGCATAGGGAACCCTTTAACATCGCTAATAGGGACAGATTGAGTTGGATGACAACAGACTCATCTCCAACAAAAAAAATGTGACTCAATTTTCCCGTGCTCCGGCAAATATCACACTGTCATTTCCACAGCTTCGTACACAGTAAGAGGTCATGAAAACCACTTTAGAAAAGTAATAGATGTGGATGGCATGCAGGGATGCAGCTCTTAAGTGTAATGAGTCTGTCTGGCAGTGGGGTGTAATGAGTTAGGTAATGCTGTCAACATGATCTTCTCCATTGTCTTTCAATGGAAATGTGATTTCCCAAATAAAAGAAGGGTAGAATTGCAAATAATACAAAAAAAAGAGAATTTCCTCAAAATAAACATATTAGAGTCATACAGTAATTGATAGTCTACATTAATGATTTAACATCTAGATGCTAGTTCATACACTGCATCCAGCAAGTCCTGTTTTGTGCCCAACCATATAGGCCCATCACTTGTAGCCAAAGCTAAGTATAGGCTATGGTATATGGATATGTATTTAAAACTGTGTTGCCATTTGGAATAATTTAGAACCAGATAATTTTCATATTAAAAGCGTTTTATATAAATAGGACGCTCTCCATTGTCATTGTTAATAGGTCTACATAAATCCACGCGACACGCCGCATTGGGAATTGAAGAGAGATTCCGCGCCTGAGGGAAGGCAAGCTGATGAATTACTCATGAAAGGAGGATCACTGATTGTACTATTTAATATGGAAATACGGGTCAAACAAATTAATGTACCGAGGGCACTTCCTTCAGTGCCAGTCAAGTCCTCTTTGCAAGCCGAGCACACCATTTTCACTGAACCCGGTCTTCTATAAACTCCATGCTAAAAACCCTCCTCCCAAAAAACACGTCAGTCTGCTGCCCTCTATTGGTCGTACAATACGCTACAGCTACATAGTTGCCAAGTTTCTCTGGGCGTGGCTATTCATCAATAAAATATATTAATAAAGAGCATCAATAATATTTTTGTATAATAGGCTACAAAGCAAATAAACAATAAATAACAGATTTGATGCATGCATTATTGTTATGTAAAGCATTTAAACGGGCTTTTCTATTCCGTCTATGTTCGAAGAAATCATTCAAGTAATGTCGTTTTTAATTCCTAGCAACATAGTTTGCCGTTTGTTTGGAAATATATTCATTTATTCATTTTTGAACGAGCTCCATTGAGACAAAAAGTAAATAAATCGTCACCGCCTGGTAATGTGGGGGCGCTGTTGCAAAATTAAGCACTTTACGGCTATTTCCTTGAAGGAAGTACTCATTGCTGTGAATTAAATTCGTTGGTTGTAATACCGGAAGTGAACTCAGTTTGGCTTTGGCGAAACAACAACGATGGCCAATGCGTCTGGGAAGCAGGGCTCCAAAAATGCGTCGAAAGGCTCATCTGGAGGCTCAAGCAGCGGCGGGGGAAGCGTACCGGCTATGCCTGGATCCGGAGCCACCTCCTCCCTAATGGGGAGTCTGAACAAGAAAAAGAAACCGTTTCTGGGCATGCCTGCCCCTCTGGGCTATGTGCCTGGTCTCGGTAGAGGGTGAGGACTCCTGTCGCAACTGTTAACTTTAGTTAGCGGCTCACTTTTGTGCTGAATTGCATGCTCGCAATAAGTTGAAGGAATGCTACACGCTGATTATAATTATCTCCAGTGGATCTAGTCATTTGATAATTTTTCCTCTCCAGTGCAACTGGTTTCACGACCCGGTCCGATATCGGTCCGGCCCGTGATGCCAACGATCCCGTAGATGACCGCCATGCCCCCCCGGGAAAGAGGACCGTGGGGGACCAAATGAAGAAGAATCAAGATGACGATGACGAGGATCTCAACGACACCAACTATGATGAGGTGCTGATGAATGCCTACCGATAATGCTGACATAAATATATCATGATATGAGACGATTCATAACATAGTAGCTACACCACAACTTAAGAAATTAAGGTTGGTTACCGTTGCATTATGGGCCATGCCTATGTCACATTAGAGTCCCTAACCCTTTTCTGTTCTACTTTTTGCCATATTGTACATTACAGTGAATGCAAAATTGTAACTATAAAAACTGATTGCGTGCAATTCCTAGGATGTGAGTATTTGGAATGAATTGCATGCATCAGAATTTCGGACATGGTGCAGCTTTAAGAGGATGAACCCTCCCTTCTTAAACAAGTGTCTTGGAAAAGTGAACCGTTAATTACAATTGAGGTGCAGTCATGGCCCAAATATGAAAAGCAGCAGACATCCAGAGGACCTCAGGAGAAACACTGAGATCCCCAGATGTAGTCTAGTGGCTTATTGCACTGTTGTAATGTGCAGTGTGTTCCATTCACACTCCCTGTCCGTGGCTCTGTTCTTTTGTGGCTTTCAGTTTAATGGCTACGCAGGAAGCCTCTTCTCCAGCGGGCCGTACGAGAAGGACGACGAGGAGGCGGATGCCATCTATGCCGCTCTGGACAAGCGGATGGACGAGAGGCGCAAAGAGAGGAGGTAATCGAAACCTCCTCCCTCTCATTCTAGAAGGCAGAAGTAGTTTCTGTCTTTGCTCATTCTGGCCTCTTGTCTGAAATCAGGGAACTGAGGGAGAAGGAGGAGATCGAGAAATACCGTATGGAGCGGCCAAAGATTCAGCAACAATTTTCTGACCTTAAGGTATGCAGAACATTCAAGCCTGTGCTGAATAGTTCTTTGTTCTTCTTCTCATTTTTTCAGGTTGAAGTTATCCCCAAATGGATTATTTATGTTGTGCCTTATTGTTAAAGTTTATTAATTCTACATTCCCACTTAAGGAAATTTTATTTGAACTAATTGCTCTGAGCCTAGTTGGTGTCCGTCTCTATGGCATCACACTCAGGTGTTCTGTCTCTGTTTCTCCCCCCATGCAGAGGAAACTGTCAGAGGTCTCAGAAGACGAGTGGCTCAGCATCCCAGAAGTGGGGGACGCCAGGAACAAGCGGCAGAGGAATCCGCGCTACGAGAAACTAACGCCTGTTCCTGACAGCTTCTTCTCCAAGCACCTGCAGTCAGGCGACAACCACACCACAGTGGACCCTTTGCAGGGGGTTAGTGTGTGTGGCCAGTTACATTCTCACCACCTCTGCTAATGTTTGATACTCCTACGGTCTTGATGATATTCTTATGAAATGTAAGCTGGTCTGAGGAAACAAGCTGGGTTCACCTCGGGAGTAACCCTGAGGGGATGCTCTGAATGTGTGTAATGAATGCTACTCCAGTGTCCAGGGTACAGTGCAGTATCTCCTGCCACTTGCACACAACTGTAAGGAGTTGAGCAAAGTTTTGGGAGGATCGCTGCATCATTAGCACATACAATGTGGGAACGCTCTCGATGTGCGAGTCGCCTTCTCTTTCTCCTGAGCTCAGTGTGACATGACATCACGTGACGTGAGCTTGGTCTTTTTCAGCAATTTGGGGGTCTCAACACGCCCTTCCCTGGTGGACTGAACACACCCTACCCAGGTGGCATGACCCCTGGGCTGATGACCCCAGGAACAGGTGAACTGGACATGAGGAAGATCGGGCAGGCCAGAAACACGCTGATGGACATGCGTCTCAGCCAGGTGTGTGTGTGTGTGTGTGTGTGTGTGTGTGTGTGTGTGTGTGTGTGTGTGTGTGTGTGTTCGTTCGTCCGTTCGTCCGTTCGTCCGTCCGTCCGTCCGTCCGTCCGTCCGTCCGTCCGTCCGTCCGTCCGTCCGTCCGTCCAGGGGAGGGGGGAATTCAGGGAGCCATATTAAATAATTGGGCCGTTTTATGAAATCGTATTGCACTTAGTTGAGTGGAGTAATTCCATGTTTGCCACTTAACGCACAACGTTTTCTGCCCAGGTATCTGACTCTGTCAGTGGACAGACAGTGGTGGACCCTAAAGGCTATTTGACCGATCTGAACTCCATGATTCCCACACACGGGGGTGATATCAGGTAAGGCTTAGTACTATACATCCTATACATGTCTGAACAAGCAAACTACTACCTTGATCCTACCACTAGTTTTATTTGCTGGATATATTCCATTGCATTGTTTGATGAAGTTTCTGGTTGCAGTTAAGTGACGCATTTCATGCTGATCATGAAGTACATAGTTCATGCCAGTGCCAGGGTTTCCCTAGGGGCGACATTAGCTCAGGAGGTAAGAGCAGTCGTCTGGCAGTTGGAGGGTTGCCTGTTCAATCCCGCCCTGGGTGTGTCGTAGTATCCCTGCGCGAGTCACCTAACCTAACCCCCAAATGCTCCTGACAAGCTGGTTGGTACCTTGCATGGCAGACAATCGCTGTTGGTGTGTGAGTGAGTGTATATGTGAATGGGTGAATGAGAATCATCAATTGTACAGCGCTTTGGATAAAAGGTGCTATATAAATGCCATTTTTACCATTTACCCTAATATCAGTAGAGTGAGTAACCCCTGGTAATAATCTATTGTGACTCTGTAGTTTTTAGTGTTCTGTGGAGCTCATGGGAGGATTCGACTGGACACCGTTGTTTCTAGAATTTGCAGAGTGGGGCTTAGATGTCACACAACCGCTAGCAATATGAGGACCCACCTGCAAACTGTACCCCTCACAGAGCTGGTAGAAATGACCGGGTCTGAGACAGCTGTGCCCAAACGGCCACGCATGAGCGCATTTTCTCCCCCTCACCTACACGCACATTACCCACTGAATGCCAAGAGGCCATCACATGTAGCACTCCTGCTAAACAACAAGTGTGCAAGGGCTCATGGTCTGGACATTTCATCATATGTACATTTATTTTTGAATATTTTTAAGGAAACCGTATTCAAAAGCATTTTCCTTCGGGCTATTGGCAACATTGCACATTCCATTAACAGTGTATGTTTTATTTCCACATATGAATAAATATTAGGCTACAGTTTCTTGTTTTTTTTTTTATAACTTCAACAGAAAATACTTACACAGTACATTTGTGTTACCACTAGATGGTGATGGCTCAGAATGAATTTGACCAAAGTTTTAAGGCCAGAACAGTGTTTTAATTGCAGAACACAAATGAGTGCCATGAGGCTTAAGTCATAAAAGTCTGAGGTTGAGGTGAAAGGTGGAGGCTTATTTGAGGAAATGCATAGCACAGGAGAGGGGACCAGAGAGGGAGACTGAACACTGAGAGGAAAGAAGCAGTAATGTGTAGGGAGCAGAAATAAAGACGTGGAGTGAACATGAATGCCTTTCTGTTCACTGAAGCCTTTAAGGGCGTTATCCCCTCTGCACTGCTGGGAGCTGAAATGTCCCAGAGGAAGAATGTGGCTCTCCATGTAGTGTGCCACTTTCCTGTCAGTTAAAACTTTGTAGGGATTAAGTACCCTGCTGGCAAAGAGATTGTCCCTTATCTCTGTGCTGTGTGTGTGTGTTTGTTTGTGCGCAGTGATATAAAGAAAGCACGTCTGCTGTTGAAGTCTGTGAGGGAGACAAACCCCCATCACCCCCCTGCCTGGATCGCCTCGGCCCGCCTGGAAGAGGTTACTGGAAAACTGCAGGTGGCGAGGAACCTTATCATGAAGGGCACGGAGATGTGTCCAAAGGTGAGTGCTTACTCACTTGCAAATGCATGCATACACACACATGCATACATACACACATACACACACACACACACACACACACACACACACACACACACACACACACAAACGGGCACAAGCACACCACAACTGAAAAGTGGGGAATGTGCCTCTACTCAAATCCAGACAATACACGTCCTCCGATGCAGTTTCAGAGGAAAAGTCTAGACTCAGACTGTACACGTTATTGGGAGGACAAAAGGTACTACTGTCAAAGACACTTGTTCTGTTTCAGAGCTGGAGCTGCATTTAAAGTTGCAGCTGCTTGTATGGCCAGTATACCATTACTAAATACTATTGATTCTTTGAAAACTTTACTATGTTGGCCCTTTTAAAATATGTATTAAAATTGATTTGAATTACGATCATTACGAGCTGAACTAGAAACCGTTCCACTGCATCAATTCTGCTGTGAAATAATAATTAATTGCGGGGCGGTGGTGGTGGTGTCACAAAGCCATTCTCAATTGAGTTCAATATATTGTTTCATGTGGCCATTGCAAATTTGCATATGAAACGGGTTGGCTGGTGGACATATGGTAATTGTCTTGAACAGACAAGTAATGGTGATTTATGCTTTAAGTTCAGACTTGCAGTAATTCAACTGAATTCAGACTCGGGCTGAATGAATGAGAGCACGTCCGTAACTAGAGTCCTCTATGTGGGCCTTTGTCCTCTGGATCAAGGTGGAATATTTTTAATGAACAAGATGAATATCCTAGCTGTCACTTAACTTAATTTCTCTCAAGGTTGTGGACGTAAAGTGCTGCTTTGGTTTGTAGGGTATGGGGTTGTATATAGATAATGGTATAACACAGTGCTAATGTTGATCTGTGTTTATTGATCTCGCCAAAGTTAAAGGTCACAGTTTGGAGACGGTAGGCAGGTAGCCATGACTGTAGACCTCCTAACTGAAAAGACTGTGACCTGGGCTTGTGTGCTTGAAAGCGTATGTGTGAGTATATGCATGTGCTGTCTGTGCGTGCTCATACGGTCACATTTACATACATATCTGCAAACTTGTTTGTCATGTTTGTGCAGTTGCTGTTGTGCACACGTGTTGGTGAGCATACGAACATGTGTATGCTTCGGTCAGCCCGAGTGTTTCAGGGACATGGAGGAGGCTGTGGTGATTTAGTGTGTAGTGGACATGGAGAAGGCTGCAGGTGATTAAGAGTGTGTAGTGGACATGGAGAAGGCTGTGGTGATTAAGAGTGTGTAGTGGACATGGAGAAGGCTGTGGTGATTAAGAGTGTGTAGTGGACATGGAGAAGGCTGCAGGTGATTAAGAGTGTGTAGTGGACATGGAGAAGGCTGTGGTGATTAAGAGTGTGTAGTGGACATGGAGAAGGCTGCAGGTGATTAAGAGTGTGTAGTGGACATGGAGAAGGCTGTGCTGATTAAGAGTGTGTAGTGGACATGGAGAAGGCTGTGCTGATTAAGAGTGTGTAGTGGACATGGAGAAGGCTGTGGTGATTAAGAGTGTGTAGTGGACATGGAGAAGGCTGTGCTGATTAAGAGTGTGTAGTGGACATGGAGAAGGCTGTGGTGATTAAGAGTGTGTAGTGGACATGGAGAAGGCTGCAGGTGATTAAGAGTGTGTAGTGGACATGGAGAAGGCTGCAGGTAATAAAGAGTGTGTTTTGCAGAGTGAGGACGTTTGGCTGGAGGCTGCCAGGCTGCAGCCCGGAGACACGGCCAAGGCGGTGGTTGCCCAGGCAGTGCGCCACCTGCCTCAGTCCGTCCGCATCTACATCCGAGCGGCCGAGCTGGAGACTGACGTGCGAGCCAAGAAGCGCGTGCTGAGGAAAGGTGAGTGTCTGTACCTTTAGGGTCTGTGCACCCTGGGGAAGGTGTCTGTACCATTAGGGTCTGTGCACCCTGGGGAAGGTGTCTGTACCATTAGGGTCTGTGCACCCTGGGGAAGGTGTCTGTACCATTAGGGTCTGTGCACCCTGGGGAAGGTGTCTGTACCATTAGGGTCTGTGCACCCTGGGGAAGGTGTGTCTGTACCATTAGGGTCTGTGCACCCTGGGGAAGGTGTCTGTACCTTTAGGGTCTGTGCACCCTGGGGAAGGTGTCTGTACCATTAGGGTCTCTGCACCCTGGGGAAGGTGTCTGTACCATTAGGGTCTGTCAGCCTGGGGAAGGTGTCTCTGTACCATTAGGGTTTGTGCAATGTCTGGGAGTTGGGGCGGTGTGGGTGGTCAGAGACTTTTCGCCTTCATTTTGAGCTGGAAGCGCATGGGCATGGCTCAGTGCGGGACAGGACCCTCTGTGGACGCGCCGTGCGGGACTCGACCCTCTGTGGAAGCGCCGTGCGGGACTCGACCCTCTGTGGAAGCGCCGTGCGGGACTCGACCCTCTGTGGAAGCGCCGTGCGGGACTCGACCCTCTGTGGAAGCGCCGTGCGGGACTCGACCCTCTGTGGAAGCGCCGTGCGGGACTCGACCCTCTGTGGACGCGCCGTGCGGGACTCGACCCTCTGTGGACGCGGCGTGCGGGACTCGACCCTCTGTGGAAGCGCCGTGCGGGACTCGACCCTCTGTGGAAGCGCCGTGCGGGAAGCGCCCCGCTGAGTGGAGGAGCCGCTGGCGGAACGGGCATCGGGTTTCCCAGCGACAGCTGCAAGCGATCTGGAGGACGTGACGCTTGGGCGAGCGTGAATGAAGCTGAGACAGAGCTGTGCACAGAAGCGCAGATCCAGCTCACGTCACTGCCCTGTCTGAAGACCTCACGCCCCTCCTCAAATCTCCCACCCTTTCAAGAAAACATTCCTCCCTGACACAGATGGATGGCTGACTTCCTCCCTTTAGAAATCTCTGCACCTGCCTTTGAGCTTTCCTTACAGTGTTTGGGTGTCATTACAGCTCCCGCCCACTCACACTTTTAGTCAATAGGTTTGTTAGTTGTTTAAACTACTGGACTGTGGGTATAAATTTGTCCATGATTTTGTGAAGATGTTCACACACTGTAATGTGCAAGTGGCTCGATGACCTTCCGTTTCCAGTAGTTTTCTGAGTTGCTGACGTTTGTGGGAGGAGTGAGGACGAGCAGGCAGAGAAATGGCCCACATTTCGGCTCCATCACTGTAACTGCAGCTCTGTGAGGGGGCTGGACCTTCTGCTGGGGTGCCCTGCCTTTCCTTCTTCAGAGGGCAAAAGACCAAGGACCGGAACAAGGGAGTTTTTCCTGTTCTTGGACGCTTCACTAAAGCTACGCATAAAAATGAGTGAAAAATGGTTGTTCTCAATGCAAGTGTTCCATGCCGTCCAACCTCATCAGATGCAGTATATTCCACTTTCATTATCTACTGTTTGTGTGAATTGATCAGTGAGGGTTCAGAAAATGGGCTGGTCCCAGTCGTGTGGAGTCATATGAAGCAAGTTAAGTTTAGCCTTGCTTGTATTAAGCTGCTGCCCAGATCATTAACCATACCACTAGAGAGTTGACAAGGATCTGGAAATGGTCATTTGAACTTTTGGTTTGTATAAAGGGACTGTGCTTCTTGTAAAACCATGACCATCCAGCATCATGTTCATGAAATTATGAATTTAGCCATTTACTGTGAATTTCAACCAAAGTTAAGAGAAAGCCATTGGCCAGTAGGAACTTAGCTATGCTAATGTTAAATAGATCTGGCTGCCAGACTATGCTTACATCAGCATTTGGTGAATTTTCCCCACCCTTGGGGTTGACTGAAGGGGGAGGTTTGAGTGTTGAAATGACAAATCCCATTTCTCCACATACATGACACTGGAAAATACAGCAGGAAATGTCATGTTTTTATATTTTCTGGAAAATCGCATTTTTGACCAAGCTGATGTTTAAATTCAGTCATAAAAGTAAATTACTTTTCAACGTAAAATACGAACATCTGGTAAAGGGTAGAAAAGAGGCCTGCTTGCAGCTGGATCAGCTCATATAGCGTTATTTCACAGATGAAGGCAAATATGGTGAAAAGTTTGAGCTCTGCGATATTGTCTCATCTTATTTACATAGTGGATTTGCTTTGGTCTGCATACTTCTCTTTTTAACTGGAAGTTCTCAGATGTCTCTGAGGGAGGGATTTGAGACTGTTCATTGACCGTGACTGCTGGTCTGACCCTGCAGCTCTGGAGAATGTGTCCAAGTCTGTCCGTCTCTGGAAGGCCGCTGTGGAGCTGGAGGAGCCGGAGGACGCCAGGATCATGCTGAGCAGAGCTGTGGAGTGCTGCCCCACCAGCGTGGAGGTGCGCCGTGTGCGGTGTTTAACAAAACGCACACACACACGCACACAGACACACACGCACACAGACACACACACACACACACACAGACACACGCATGCTCGCACACAGACACATAGGGTCTCAAATATGCATGCACAAACTCACGCACGCACTCAAAAACACGCACATGCATATGAGCACGCACGCACAAACGCAGGGTCTCAAATATGCATACACAAACTCACGCACACACGCAGGGTCTCAAATATGCATACACAAACTCACGCACACACGCAGGGTCTCAAATATGCATACACAAACTCACGCACACACGCAGGGTCTCAAATATGCATACACAAACTCACGCACACACGCAGGGTCTCAAATATGCATACACAAACTCACAAAAGCACACGCTAACACAGACCCACACTCTTTCCCCCTCGTCTCCTGGAAGACAGCCTAAAAAAATGAACATGAGGCCATGTCCTTTCTGCTTCCTGTTTCTACAGTCTTAATGTTCACTGAGTTTCCCCACCTGCTGCTTGCAGTAGACCTGTTTGATGGACATGGCGCTTGTATTTAAATTGGGAAATGAATTGCTGTGTCGAGCTCTGAAAAATGTAAATGTCAGTCTATAGTACGCAACTGCCAAATACAAATGAGTACGTGCTGTAAAAGTTAGAATGTGCAGCATTGTGAAAGATTCAGACCATTATGCTCGTCTCTCTCCATAGCTGTGGCTTGCCCTGGCCCGTCTGGAGACCTACGAGAACGCCAGGCGGGTGCTGAACAAGGCCCGCGAGAACATCCCCACAGACCGGCACATCTGGATCACAGCCGCCAAGCTGGAGGAGGCCAACGGCAACACGCAGATGGTGGAGAAGATCATCGACAGAGCCATCACCTCCCTGCGTGCCAACGGCGTGGAGATCAACCGTGAGCAGTGGATACAGGCGAGTCTCCCACCCGCACGCCCCCTACTCCGGGCTCATCACTCTTATTATAATTCATATCGTATTCCAGACAAAACATAAAAACATTAATGTTATATTGAAGTTTAGTGCACGGTAAGTAATTCATGAAATATTGCCTTCCAGGCTCATGGTTTTGTGTACTACTATACTGTAACTAGGGAACAGATTAGTCATAGTCGGCACTATTTGTCCTTTCCTTAAAGCACGTGTCAGGAACAGAACACTGAGGTTTGGCAGGGAGTTGTATCTCTTGATTTAATCTGTTTTTGACCACACAACAAGGGAAAAGGCAATCAGAGCGGCTGACATTGGTTTGAACTGCAAACCCGGAAATCACGTATATTGTTGCACAACTTCTCGTTGTTTTCATTTTGCCTGCACATGAGCGGCGTTTTCCGAGCTCAGCTCCATTTAAAATAGCTGCAGAGCCTGTTCTGTACAGTGGGTAATAGTTCACCAAGCTCACATTTGGCACTCGCTGTTTGGTACATGCGTGAATTCTCAGTTCACAGTTTTGCCTGTACTCTGGCTCAACATTTGTGCTGAACTACTTGTGAATATACTTGCACAATTTAGACTGGTTCCCGGTATGAAGCATTATGTAGAGTGTTAAGTAGTATCTATTGTCGCTGATTGCAAATTAAAATTCACTCCATATCCAAGTGAATCTTTTGCTATTTATAGAGTGTTTTGCACAGTTTAAACAAATATTGAGCAACTATGTTCAGTTACATCGGGAGTGGCCAGCCCTTTACATGGGGAGAA